>NC_056725.1:1565704461-1565849461 GCF_019279795.1 Protopterus annectens
CTTTTGCTAACTGTCATACTTTTATATTTCTTTACAGTTACTGGGAGTGGATTACTGACCTGCCTGGTGGTGTAACTGCACCAGCCTATCACCATAGGCTCTGCGGTACGCAGAACGGACACCTGCAGCTGTAATATAAATGAAGTAATATTGGAATACACATCTCCATAATATCAGCTAATTTAATTTCTTACATACATAATTAAATGTAACTTACTCAGTAGTGGGGCGTTGGGCATTTGCCGGGCCTCCTGGATCCAAAGGTTCAATTGGTCCTGCTTGCATCTCTTCAGGTCCGCATGGTGGTGACGGACCTGCTCACCAGTCCTTGGAATCCCTGTGGCACTGGTGAGATCATGAGCCAACTGGTCCCACGCCTCAGCCCTATATGCTCCCCACAGGACCTGGTCCTGCATCAGTTGGGCCTCATGATTGTGGACTAGGAGCCAGACCATGTATCTGGACTCCTCAACGCCCCACCTCTGTGCTCAAAAGCAACTACCCTCACCTACTCCTGACATTCTGGCTGCAAGTCAGTTCTACAATCGTTTATGCTGTGTATTCCCGCCTATGGGGCTTATATATGCCGTTTTTCCCGCACTTATCTGTTATTGGCCATTTTGGAATTGTATCAACTTCACAAAACCTGCTTTGTCATGCTCCACTTTCTATTCATTCCTATATATTTGCTATTACTGCATTTCTAAGTACAGTTGTTGTGGCTTAGTGGTTCAGTACCTTGACTATGGTGCATGGTATCTTGGGTTCAAACCTGGCCACTGCTTTTTATATTTTATGACTGTCTAGACAGGCTAGGGGGTGTGTCTGTGTAAAGGCAGTTTTTTTACAACTTGCTCAACGTTGCCCGTCGGTTAGCTTGTTAGCGCGGTGCGCAGCTCCGTGCAAACGGGGTACGCTGGTTTACACTTCATTTGGCTATTAGCATGCATATTACGCTCAGCTCAGCTAGGTTTGGCTGTTAGCACGTATATTACGCTCAGCTCAGCTAGGGGCACACAGTTTCAGCGTGTTAAACCACTGCTCACCTACGGGCACTCATTTTGCACCTGTTAAACCACTGCGCACCTACGGGCAGATGCACTCACCTTGTTAAACTGTAGCTCAGCTATAGGCACATCTCGCATTTTTTATTGTTTTGTTATCTCACATTTCTTCAAAATAAATGGACTATTTCATTACATTTAACATAAAATATAATTTTATATGTGTACATATTTGTCAGGGACTTGTTTTGTGCTTATTTTACTAAAAATAAAAATTGATGTTGTGGGGGCTCGAACCATGAATGCCTGCTCTTCAGCCAATGTCTCTACCGCTACACTATTGCTTCTTGGCTTACTTTGCATATTTAGTTCTTATATCCTTTTCCACTGACTGCTAACTGTGGCTAAGCTACGGGCACGCCCACGCAAACGAGCGCACTCACGGGCAAACATCTTTACGATTTAAAAAAATATATAACGTGTTCATTTATATATTTTATGTTCATAGTCTGTTGGGGCATGTGTTGTGTTGTGTTTATTCACATTTTCATGGCCTCTGTCGTGGGTGTTTACTTTGGGCACTTTTACTCTTCTGGGGGCGTGTCCGCTTGCAGGGCTCGGCCTACGGACACACCCCCTACTGTCTTCCACGGACCGTGTTAGCCTTAGGTGTGATTCAGCATGCTCTCATGAATATGCAGAGCATGCTGACATCACTCCATTTAACTGCAGCCTCCGTGTAAGAGTTATAACTCTTACACGGAGGCTTCGTGAATCCTGCCCATTGTATTTATAACCCTAAAACAGCAATTGTTAATAAATATCAAAGGGATGGTGGTTGCTCCTGTGATTTTATTGCATTAAAGTGGATTATTTGGTTTATGACTGTGGTACCTGGACATTTTATTCTACTTTTGTTGGACTAGTTTTGATTTCCTGTTTCTGGTTGGGCTTATCATTTTGAAAGGTGCCAATTGTTTGATTAGATGAATTATACTTTGTATTGCTTCTGTTAATTGTTGCCTTACATGATGAAAGCTTTTGCTGGAACCAGTTACTGGTTACTGGTTTCTGGTGTATTTAATGTTCCTTTTCCTGCTTGCCAAAAGCAACCCATCTGCACCTATGTGCAATCTGGGAAATCTGCTTGTGTAAAATAATGAAATACAAGGTCCTTATTTCTTTCCTTACATGACCCACTTCACTTTACTCACAAGTATGCAATCCCTTTTGCCTGTGGACACTCATTGTCATAGTTGATCACGTTACTTTTTATACAACACTCTACATATTCCATGTTTCACTGCAAATCCCTGTCTAAGTGCTCCTGGTAGTGGTCCCTCAGAATGACCTACACCAGAAAGTCACATAGCTTCTACAATTCTGCAGTATCGGTTAAGTGCAAAAAATGTGCATTGTTGTGCCATCATATCATCTTGGTACTAAATATTGTATGGCTTCAAATGGCAACCTTTCTTGTTTATTTTTAATCATCTATCTGTAAAGTAAGTGAAAGCAAGTGTTTATTTTATTTATTTACTTATTTTTCAATCATATCACTGAACAGTTAGCTCTTTCATGCAGGAGGATGCAACTCTGACTGTGACCCAGTTTATCCACTTTCAGTTAGCAGCCTGAGTGGCTGATGACAGGGGAAAGAAATGATGAGACAGAGCCAGGCTGAGGAGATATCCTAGGAGCATTTTCCAGGACATGAGCTTTGATCTTAATAATGGAGCTTTGTGGAGAGGTGACAGCAGTAGTGTAAAGTGGGCAGGGAAAAGAGAGATATGTTACTTTGAAATGAGAGGGCATTGCTCTCTCAGCACCATTGCATGCCCATCTTATGACATATATTTACAGAGCCAAAAGAGATGTTAGTGTTTATGGAAAAAAAAACACTGATTGCCCTCTTATGATGGATTCCCGAGTGTCTGCTCCCACTCAGTGGAGCTTGATGGTTCTCACCCGGTAGAACATTCAAGCCTGCCCTACAAGGAAGACCATGCTTATGTGAGTTACAGTGTAGTGAGCATCGAAAGTGTAGTGATCCCTAAGATCTAGATTATTAGCGATAGGTGGTCCTAAAGCCAATAGTTGTGGTGGGAAAAATAATGGAACAGATCTAAAAGGGTTCTGTTTATTCAGAAATTGTTGAATGTAACAAAATAGTACACACACTAAGTAGAAAATGCAGTGATGTGAAATATGAAATATATCAGCCAAGTCAAAAAAACTACCTGCAGACTTACAGGACAACTAAACAAAACAGCTGTTGAAAGGTTCCAGAAGTAATTACTAAGGACTGAATCAAAAGTGTGTTACAAAGTATTTTGCTCTGTTTAGTTAGGAACCAAAAAAAATAATGGCATTTACATAATAAAATATGTATTTTTTTACTTTAACTGTAGTAATATTTCTTTTTTGAGTCTGAGTTGTAGGAATTCAATTTTCTAAAGCATATAACATTGTTCAGAGGTGGATAGCTGACAAGTAGCAAGTGTTACATAAAAATCTCACTTTTACATTTACTTCATAACCAAAGCAGTAGAAGTCCCACCATCTCAGATGTCTTCCCTGAAAAGATGCTACTGGCATATTGAGACTATCCCTGTCGACAAGGAAATATAAAAATAAAAATAAATAAATAAATGAGACTACTTATGAACTTCTTTCTGTCATGATTCAGATGAGTAGCTAGAGTGTCATCTTCCTGTCATTAAGACAATAAAAATGAGCACTATTTGACATTAAGTTACTTTATCAGTTCTACTAACTGTACTTCTCAAACTCTTAGTGCAAGAATTCTGGACAAAGCCAAAAATAATAGTGGGACAAAGGCTCAAACTCAGAGACAGATTTTAAATATTTATTTTATATACCTAGAAAGTTGGAAGAAGTAAAAGTTTTGCATTAGCATGAATTATTTTCTGAAGGATATGAAGTCTGAAAGTCAAATATATGTCATGATTTACTGACTTTAATCCTCAATAATTTTCAGAAAAAAAAAACACATTTTATGAGAAGCAGACCAAAAATATGACAGAAAAATCTGGATATTCTGACATTCTGGGCAGTTGAGAGGTATGCTGCTGTTTGAAAGAGATTGTGTTTATTAGAAAACAGGTCTTCAAGCAGATCAAACTTTCTTACTGGGATAATTTCTTCTGCATTCTGTAGAAATGTTGTTCATAAAAATATATAGACAACTGTACTTGTCAAAGCAGAGTGTCATTCAATGTAATCGCCTTCATTGATTTGTTAATTTTTTTATTTAATCTTAGCGATGTAGTTTTTGAAATCAATAGACATATGTGCGCATACATAGACACATGCACAGGCACTGTGTGTTTATTTGCATCTGTGCATGTGTGTGTGCATGTATGAGAATTTGCATGAGACTGTTTGCATGGGTATGCACATGCATGAGAATGTGAGTGTGTGTATGTGTGTATGCGCACACATGCATGTGTGTGAGAAAGTGCAAGCACAAGTGGGTGTGCATGAGTATGTGTGTGTGTGTGTGTTTGTGTGTGTGTGTGTGTGTGTGTGTGTGTGTGTGTGTGTGTGTGTGTGTGTGTGTGTGTGTGTGTGTGTGTGTGTGTGTGTGCGTGTGTGTGTGTGTGTTAATGAGGCAAAGCAGAATGTATTAAAGGAAGAAAACAAATTCATTCAATATTCTTCCATACACAGTATCGATGGGATACTTCCAAAGTATCATGGCTAATTTGCTGTGGTGTAATTACTTATTCTGATGAAGCAGATTTCAGCAGAGGTCCCTTAGAACAATATTTGCAAATATTTGACGACAGCTTACCTGCTTTCCATACTGCTGTGTCTCTCACCTCCCTATACTCAATTACAAAAAATCCCTCTGTGGCTAATTAATACTTACAAGCCTACAGTCATGGAGGCAGTGATGTTATGGCAACCGATTTGTAGTAGTTTCCTTCGAAATGTGTATGTGCAGTGAAAAGCATTCTTTCTAATTTAAATTTGAAGTATTAAAAATTGAAACCTAATTATTTATCAATTTATCAGAAATAACTTTACTTCACACATGCTGAATCACCTTTGGAGTGCTCTGTGTCTATATCTACCAACATTTATATATCAGTATCTATATATCTATACATTATATGTATTATATATTATATATTTAAATATATATGCTGGGGCTCACTAAAAATTAAGGAAATAAGCATCTCAAATGGTTAAGCTTTATGCACGTGCCCTTCTGACAGCCTTGAAAAAATAGCTCAGTTCAACATGTCTGCATCTGTTTTTCAAACCAGGACATATGCCATCAATGAGCTTGAAAGTCAACTGATTTATAACTCCTGAAGAGTGCATAGATTGAAAAGAAAGGTCGACCGCTGCTCTTTGACAGTGATTTGTTAGGCACTTGGATAAAGACAATTCACATTACTGCAGCCCCAAGGGGGAAACAAGTGATCTTGTAGGCTTCAAAACTTCCAGCTTGACAAATAAGAAAAAAACAGATCACCTGTTCCTTTAGGTTAAACATTCACCTCGAAGGATAAAGTATATGGGTGTATATGAGAGTTGTCAAACCTGAAATATCTCATTATTGTTTTTCTCAGCAAAAAAAAAAAATCAGACTTTTTTTTTTATTCTCAGCTACAAATGCTTTCATCTTGAAGTGTCAGGACTTGTGACAGTTTAATCTTTAGACTGCATTACAGAAACATCATTCTTCTATATACTTTTAGTCATCTGTGAAAAAAAAAAACAAAATACAAAACCCACAAACAGAAGAAAAAATGGAACTAGCCATAGACTACTTTGGGACAAAATTACTGTCATGGGCCAGCCAAAATCTTTTAATTAAATTCACTAGCATTTACTCAAAGGAAGACTTGAGTGTAGTCTAACTGTACAGTTTTTTTTTGTTTGTTTTGCTTTTTTGGTGTACTAGCTGAATGCTACCCCCAAATGTTTGTATGTATGCATTTATGTATGAATTTACACATATATACATACATGCATGAGCACACAGACACACACACACACACACACACACACACACACACACACACACACACACACACACACACACACACACACACACACATGCACACAGACGCACACAGACGCACACACACACACACACACACACACACACACACACACACACACACACACACACACACACACACACACACACATTTCGGTTTTTTAACCAGGTTATGACACTGATCCAAATGGACAATTAAGACAGGGTAAATAACACTATCATATAGTCAAATACATATTGACATGCAATGATTAAGATGGCTCTTTGTTATGAAAGGCATTGACATGCAATTGATAATATACTTGCAAAGTGCAAAAAGTGTCACATAATTTTGACTGTGTATAGTATTTACACTGAGAAAAAGATGGGCAGGATACCTCCCACATTCAAAGACATGCATCTGAAGTGTTTCTTCCCAGGCCTCTGCTGAAAATTGTCTAGTTCCAAGTCTGACTTTCCCAGTAAACAAATGATAAATAATGTCCTTGTGTTTAATACTCCAGTTTAGTGGATTTTTAGCTACTGTTGACTTAGTTACAAAAACAAGCAGGGCTTTTTGGTGTTAAATAAGTTTGTGTTTGGAGAGTCAGCTGAGAGCTGGTCTAGGTCATAGTCTAAAGCAGTTTTTACATTTATGGACAATGAGCTAACTCTGTAAATTACCGTATCAGCTGTGCATGGAATGATGGTCATTGAAGGCAGGTCAGCAGTTTATTATTTGATGAAGAGGAAGAACTGGAAACAAGACTGATCCCTGAGGCATGCCAATGTATAGAGGCTAAGGGGGAGAAGGTCCAACCTAGATTAATTTTAAAGAGTCTGTCATTAATGGCGGATTTCACCCATTGCAGAGATTGAGGGCTGATCCATGTGTAGCAAGACATGGATAGGAGGAAAGCATTGTTGACTAGTCCAAATGCTTTTGTGGGATCAATGCAGAGGCAGTCAGTGAATAATCCTTTACTCTAGTTGTAATAATATTATTTGTGAGAATGAAAAGAGCAGACATGATGTTCCTTCCTGTTCAGAAGCCATTCTGAAGGAGAGATAAGAGTTTGTGTGTTTGAATATATTCTACCAGTTGACTGTAAATCAATTTTCTGGCATTTTTCTTATAATGAATAGAAGTGAGATGATTCTGAAGTCATTGACTGTGGAGAGTATAGAAAACATAGAAAATGGTTTGAAAATAGCTGTTTTTCAGAGAGAGGTGTAGCTCTTTGGAAAAGCCTATGCTATAAATCTGCCTGAGGAGAAGTAGGATGCAGCCTTAGTACAGAATGATAAACCAGTATCAGTTGGTATATTTTCTATGACAGTTGTGATATCCATAGTTTGAATTGCCAGAGATTTGGGGTGGGGTGAGACAGGTGTAAGTTCTAAATTGGATGTTGTGATGGATTGGAGTAATCCAGAAAATGAGGTTGACAAGTGGCTTGGGTGGGTGTTGAAGGCATTAGGAGAGTACAAAAGTGCTGGATAGAAGGAAGAGAAGAGAATTATCTTAGGAAATCATGAGGAAAAAAGCTTCCAGGAGGAATAGAGATACAGTTATTATTCCCATGGTATTTAGGTGGGGTCCGACTCAATTACATGACTAAGTTCCAAAACTTGTTTTGATTATTTAGACAGGAGATTTGAGAGTATTGGAGGAAATCTGTATCTTCTTTTTGGCAAAGGCTTCTTAGCAGGATAAACCTTCCTCTCTTTTCTAATGTGGGGGCATGCTTCCTTTGACTCCATGATTCATCCCTAAGCTTATATCAAAATGTCAGTTCTTTTGTGATCCATTGGTTTTACTTTAGCTCAGGTAGCTGAGAGACTTTGGGAAATTGTTTGTCTTATATTAGGACCAGATATTTGGAGAAGTGAATGACACCTGTAGCAAGATCTTGTGATCTAAGAATGGACCCTCAGTTTATTTAAGAAAGCTCAGAGTAGCATCTATCGATGTTCATGTGAGCCCAGATCATGAATATTATAAACAAAAAAGGAAACTTTTTGAGGATTTTTTAATGTGAAAGTGATGGGACAGTGTACAATAGTTGATTGTGAGTGGTGGATGGATGTTGAATGATTAAATTAGGTCAGGGGCATTTGCTATAAATCAAGGATGGAGTGGTACTCAGAATTGCAGTTTTGTCTTGTAAAGACTTTTATTAATTCAGAGAGGCCATGGAATGTGAGATTGTCTAAAATTCCATAGCTTGAGGAATTGAGGTTTATAATAAAATCATACAGAAGTATTTTTTTTCATAGTCTTTATCTGTGAAGTAATGATAGTTTAGAAATAAATACATTTCTTTTGATTTGCTGGTAGTTTGCTTATAGGGATTATATTAAAAGTCAGACAGTTGGGTGCAGTCGTCACTAGGTCAAGAACATTGGGCATTGATGGATACATGTTGAGTGTCTTTTAGAAGGAACAGGATCTCTTCCAACTCTGTGTCTCTGAATATGTATGTATGATCTGGTTCATGGAAGCTGTTGTTTGAGGAGTCTTGAGTTTACATGAGATGCAGTGGTTGCAAGAATACCATGGTTATAGGAAGAATGAGATGTGTGGCACCATTGTTTAGCATGCATGGTTAGGGCAATTTATGGAGATGAAAGTTCTTGTCTTGAGATAGGGGTGTTGTAGCTTAACATTAGATGTGATATGGTTACATAGGAAGAAAGTTTTGATTAGGGTGGTGAGTCTAGCACTGACTCTGAGAAGCTTCTTTAATATTAACGTTTCAGTGTGTCTTTAACTCAGATGTTTGGGTGGTAGAGGAATGGTTTCATTTGTGGAAGTTAATGAGTGGGTGGGAAGTAGAAAATATGGAGGAAATAAGGGTAGAAAATGTAGGGTGGGGAGTAGAAGGTGCTAATGGAACAGGTTTTAAGTTTGTGGATAATGAAATGTATGTTGTCCTATAGGAGGAGATGTTTTTACCAAGAAGTACAAGTAGGAATAGAACTAGGAGTCATTTGTGTATGTTAGTCATGGCAGAGGGGTAACTTGAGCTGGTATGTAGTAGGACAAAACATGCAGAAGGGATATAACTGTTGAAGATAACTAAGATATTTTGAGAATGTTTAGAGTAAGGTGTAGGGCTGACTGATTGAATTCTTTGAAGTGATTTATCACTTGTACTTCCATGGGAAGGTGAGTACAATGAGATTGTACGATAAATATCAGATTGAGATGTGGGAGCTATTTTTGTAAGTATCAGTAGAGTTAGAAAGGATATGTGTGGTAAAATATGTTACTGAATAGTTATGGTATTAAAATGCGACTGAGTGAATGTATGCAAATAATATGTATGATGAGCAGATTAATAGGTTGGTAAAGGCAGAATTTTAGGTTATGCAGAATTCACTGTAATACTGTGTTATAAAATAAGCTTTTACTTAACTGAGTAGAAGTGGGAGTGAAAACGAGGGTATAAAGATACTTAGAGGTAATTAGGGTGGAACTGGGTAGAGATGAGTGTAGGAGAGTGAACGGGTCCCCACATAAGAGACAGTGGCTGTCAGTTAGTGTACTGCAGCTCCATTTGGGCAGTGGGAGGCCATGAAAATAGATGCTTATAGCAAACAGTAAGTACTGTGATAAAACAATCAAGACATCGCATCCTCAGCTGCTACAGCCTCCCACATAAACCAGAGCATGCTCTTACCCTGCTTTTCACACCAAAGGCAGATGAGTGCACAGTGATTCCCTTGCAGATGCAGTTCTGTTAAAGCTTTGATGTAGCCCCACTTTCCTTGTTTTACTGCTAGTTATGAGATGAAGAAGGGAAACCCCAACATGGTGAAACTGAATATGGGAACCCAGTAGTGAACCCATGAAGTATAAGAGAGAGAAGATCAAGAAATAATTTTATAAGCAACAATCCACAAGCAAACCAGATATATAGTTGCCTCATCTGAATTTCAATTTAAACTCATAAATGTTGATGTGGCCAGTTCCAATCTTGTCTTATTAATGAGTGAGACAAGATTGGAACAGGTTCACCAACCTCTCAGCTGTCCAGATTTTCATAGAACATCCGGATTTTTGCCACCGATTTTTGTTTTGTTCTACATAAAATCTGTGGTTTTCATGTAATTTATTGAAGACTGAAATCATCAAATAATGACATATATTTGAGTTTCAGACTTCATATCTTTCAGAAAATGCATGTTACTGAAACAAGTTTTATTCTAGCAGCATTCTAAGTTTATAAGAACAATATTTAAAATGTGTCACTGATTTTAGTCCTTTGTCCCCCACCCCTATTATTTTTGCTTTGCCTAGATTTCTTGTGCTCATGGGTTGCGAGGTATTAATATTCTATGCCTCATATATCTCTTGTAATCACATGCAATCTTTGGGATCACAGTGTTTTGAAGAATACACATGGCTTACTCAAATTTCCAAAAGGTAAATTAAGCAAAACATAATAATGCAGTGCCATCGTTTAAAGAAATACATTTTTTTACTGTTGTATGTTTATTTTTTCCCTAGTAGTTCCACTGGTCTTATTCTTTCTGCAGAGGTATCAAAATATATAAATAAGAAGGCAATTGTAGACATTAGCAAAAAGCTGGTATATACAAAAATCTGGACTTAATAACCAGCAAAGTTTTATGTTATCGATAAAAAACAGGAACACTAAATAACAATAATTAGAAATACAGCAGTAATATCATTCATGGTCCTGTTCTAGTTTAGCTTTCAGAAATCAGTTTACTCAACCTAAAGTGCTACATTTTAATACTTTACTCAGGAACTCAATAAATATTTGATATTTTTAGAACATATTCAAGAGTTTAATAGCTATTTCTGTTGGTCAGTCTTGTATTTAAAGTAGAGAGAAGAAATTGAGGTAGCTGAAAAATAGAGTAGCCCTATACTTTCTTTTGGATTTGAGAGCTAATAGACACCCACATTGCAAGAGTGGATAAACAGCACAGAAATGACAATAGGTCTAAGGTTGTTGGATATACATAATACTTTACCTGTGGGGGGCTGCCAAAATAGATCTCACAATGTTGCAGTTCAGGAACAATAATTAGAAAAACATACCAATAATGTGGGCACTACTTTTGGTAAGAGTTACATTCTGAGAGGGTTTCCTTCATTTGCTTAGAGTCAATGAGAATTCCTATAATTTAACACTATCGTACCAAGAATGGACAACAGTAGAGGTATTATCTTATATGAACTCTATGTGGAATTCCTTGAATGGTATTAATCCCCATTAGCAATAATTGACAGGAGAACACAGGTAATAGCTTGCCATTACAGATGATACCAAGCCATCTTGTCTTTGTATATGCCAGGGCAGATATCTACCATGGATAGCCTTGTTACCCACCATTAAATGTTTTTTGTTTTTCATTTCCACAGCAAGAACAGTCATAAGTGTATTGACATTAAGATGACTTATCCTCAACCTTAGACATACAGTTGCTTGACCCTAGGAGCTTCTGAAAAATACTAATAATGACCAATGAGAACCCCAAGAAATTTACAGCCCACTGAAGTAAGGACATTACGATAAATGTCCACTGCAAACCACAGAGTTTATTTTCCACACCACAACATGCACAATTCAGTTAAGCACAATTTAAAATTAATTAATGTACTTTCATCCTAAACAAAGAGCAGGGCTTCATCAGAACTAAAACATCCTTGCCCCTAGAACCCCTTGCTTCTCTTAGTCTTTTCAAATGGTCAGCATGGGCATCTCTGTTCACTGCTATCTCCTGGGTGGCTGTACCATGAATACTGTCAAATGAGTGAAGGGGTAACTCTCAGGCCATTTTTGTTCTTAGCTTCCGAAGAATCCTACATCATGCAATACATCTTAGAGTTAAGTGTTATTGTTTGCAAAGCACAGTGTAGTACAGACTGATAGTACTGGCACATGGGCACAATAGATGCTAGGACTTTGTGCAAAGCTAGTAGATTTGTCATTGTACAAGCTGTGTCCCTCTGCATAATATCCCATCACCAGCAAACAAAGTGTAGCCATTTCTACTGGTTCAATGTCTAGGTCCAAGCACTACTCCATTTACACAGTGATACCATCCATGATAGCGTGCATATTGCAGAATGGCAGAAGTGGTAAAAAACATTACTGCCCTGTCCAGGACACTCATGGCTTACCTCAAGCACATGTAAAATACACAGATAAGCATCATCTTTGTTGTTCAGTCTCAGGTTAAAAAAATATTGTACATATATACACCCAGCCTCATTGCCTTAATGATTCAAAAATGTTTGCCACACTGTGGAAGGCTTTATTTCAATGGTTAATCAGTGTGACAAGCCCAAACAATTCAGTGACTGTTTTACAACTATGGCTTTACAAGGGCATTTGCCATAGTGCAGACAGGTTTGTTATTTGTGAAGCTAAGTGCAAATGTGGCAGTCCAGGGGGTGCAGATAATGCTAATTAGTCATGTGTTCTTCTCCAGAACTGGTGTTTTTACTAGAATAAGTTGCTAGAGCAATTCAGAGAATTACTGAATCATTTTTCTCATGGGGGAAGAAAAAGTGCACTCTATTTTTTGACAGCATACTCCTATTCACTCCTATAGAATGATCAAGGCTCATGCAATGCTTACACCTGAGAACTCGGGAGATGTCCATGTGTATGTGTGTTTGTGTATGCTTGTATGGACATGTACTTGCATGTCTGTAGAATCATTAGTTGTGACGGTGTGTGTGTGTCTGTGTGTGTGTGTGTGTGTGTGTGTGTGTGTGTGTGTGTGTGTGTGTGTGTGTGTGTGTGTGTGTGTGTGTGTGTGTGTGTGTGTGTGTGTGTGTAGTGGGGGAAGCATGTGCATGTTTGTGGGTGTGTTTGTTTATGTGTGTGCTTGGGGGGGATTGGAAGATTCCTATGTAAGTAGGGGAAACACTTGCGTGATCATGTTTATACAGTGTTTGATTCAGAGATGTGGTAATTAACCACTAAGGAGGTGTTTCTCTGTGCAGAATTATCATGTCTCTCAATCAGAGATTATTATTGTGACAATAATTGGCACTCCAGAATTATTGTGACAATAACTGGCAGTTCAAAGTTAGCCACTTAATTCTGGTGGTGATAACCTCTGTGAAGCCCAGGGTGTTTTCAGTACCCAGCACGCACCTGCATATATAATGTATAAATCACTCTTTTTGCAAACATGTAAGTGACTGCTGCACAAAATTCTGGGTATTATCTGACTCCCAGTATTATTTATTTCCCAGGTCAAATTGTAATATTCAGTTACACACTAGATTTGAAAAAAATGTTACTGTTTGTAAAGTCTGAAGTGCCATTCAAGTACAAGATCTGACTAGAAAAACAAGCAGTGGTAAAGTGCCCATTAATAGACTCTCTAAATTGTATTTAAATGAATCATAAACCACTTGAAAACAAAGATAAAAAAAAAAAAAACAGAACAGTAACTTAAATGGAAAGCAAAGTCTGTTTCGCACAGTTAGCAAAATGGCCATAAAATATGGCCAGGTTATGCTTTTCAGGGTCATATGAAGCCAAAAACCTTTTTCAGCACTGAGTGGTTATAAAGCAGAGAGCTTATAATGGATACAATATCAGTCCATCACAATAATTTCTAAATATTAAATGATGAAATTAATGAAAATGAAAGACAAAAGAAACAGAAAATACAGTTATAGTATCATAGTTAATATTCTCATCATTTCTGCGGAAGCTCTTTTTTTGACATTGTATACTAAAATTTATCAGCTTCAGAGCAAGGCAGTCCCAGGGATTCAGTAAACTCTGTAAAGGCTTTGTATACATGTATGTGCAGTGATGTGTGGTGAGCAGCAGTTCTAATTGCAAATTCATACTGCGCACCACGTTTAAATATAAATAAGTGTAGTGTTATAGCTGGAAACATTGTTGCCCACCAGAAAGCCATGTAATGCAACACGGATAGCAAACTTGTTTAAGTCAGAGCACAGTAGGTTAACGGGTTTGAGTGGAATGCCACAATGATCACCAGGGCTTAACATATACTATTTCTCATTGCTCTCAATCTCTTAGTGCAAGAAACCTTAACAAAGCACAACATAATGGGGGAACAATGGACCAGAAATAGGAACAGATTTTACATATTTGCATTTTTAAACTTAGAAATGTGCTAGAATAACAAGGGATTTGTGTGAAGATAGATTTTCTGAAGGATTTGAAGCTTGAAACTCAAATGTATATAATTATTGTGTGGCATCAGTCTTGAGATCATCTCAGTGATATGGCAGAAAACCACAGGTTTTATAAGAAACACACCAAAAGATATATAAGGCAAAAACCTGGAAATTCTTTGAAAATCTGGACAGTTGAGAGGTGTGATATTTGTTATGAATATGGTCCAAACACAGTACAGGACAGTGTATACAGTGCAGAGTATTGTGAAATCCCATTCCTGGCATTCTGTACTGAAGCTATGTAAATGATCTGTAAGGGTACATGGATTGGCATGTAAAATAAACACTCAGGGGAAGTGTGTGTATTGAATAGGAACACACAGATGAATTGTAGGAATGAACACAGGGAAAGAGGACAGGTGAAACAACCTAATGTACATCAGATGAGGGTATGTCAATGGAAGACAGTTGTAACAGCGACACCAATCACATATCAATATGGTACAGTTGGGACTGCACAGTGAAAATGCATATTATGTGACTGTTACACAAGATGACATAACAATGGGGAATATATCTTTGTGAGATGAGTATCCTTACATGAACATAATCCTCCGTGTAAGACTAAATAATTCTTACATGGAAACTGCAGCCTAAGAGGATGATATCAGCGTGCCATGCATATTCATGAGGGTGCGCTGACTCAACTCTAAGGCTAACACGGAGTATGCACGAGTGCAGGGGGCGTGTCAGACTGCCGAGCAGTCCAAAAATCTACGCCCCTGCAAGTCCCACAATCGTCAAATGTAAATGACATGAGCGAGTCTGCTCAAATGTGTACATACACAACACTACACTCCCCCACATTCCAAACCTCTGTACAATTATAAAATGTAAAACTCTTATTTTCTTTTTTATTATTCCCAAAATAGCTGCCTGTATTTGCACATGTTTGCATGGGTTTGCCCATTGCTTAGCTACAGTTAGCAGTTTAGGCATTGAAGAGGATAATAAGACACTTATATGTAAATTAAGCCAAATAGCAATAGCGTAGTGGTAGAGCTTATGCACAAAGAGGAGGCATTCCCGGTTCGAGTCCCTCCACTTCCCATTCTATTTTCTGTATGAAATCTGTATAGAAAAATAATTCCTGACATTTATCTTTTAAAATTTAGTAAAAAGCATTGAAATGGCCTATGTAGTAGTGAACCATATTTAATACATATATAAGAAGGTGAATTGGTTATGCATACTGATGAATGCATAAGTAACATATCTTAAGCAATGTGAAGCACTGATAAGCAAAGTTTACTAGTATTAAGCACATTTAAGTATAATTGCTCATAGCTTAGCACTGCTTTAACTAGCACAATGGCTTTGTGCAGAGCTGCGCATCGCGACACTAGCGCAAACAAAACATGTTTGCGCGAAGATGCGCACCACGCTAACTAGTGCAACGTCGGGCAACATAGAGCAACATTGGGCAAAGTTGAGCAAAGTTGGCTAAACACAGCCACACATCCTAGCTGGTCAGGCCAGTAGTAAAATAAAAAGCAATGACAGGCCTCGGACCCAGGATACTGTGCACCATAATCACAGTACTGAACCACTAAGCCATGACAGCGGATGATATTCATGCACTGTCAACACACACATAGATATTAATGAAAGTTTACCCAGTGATAAGCAGGTGTGTTCTCAGCTGAGAATTTTCAAAACTGGTCAATCACAAATAAGTGCGGGAAATGAGGCATATTTAAGCTCCATAGGTGGGAATACTTGCCATAACTGATTGTAGCTCCCATCTGCAGGCAGCATGGCTGGTGTTGGAGAGGGCTCTCGCTTTTGAGCACAATGGTGGGGCATTGAGGAGTCAAAAGTGATGGTTTGGCTCCTCATTCATAATCATGATGCCAGACTCCTGCAGGGCCAGTTCCAGGGCACTGAATACAAAGCGGAAGCCTGGAACCATCTTGCACATGATCTCACCAGTGCCACAGTCGTCCCTCTGACTGGTGAGCAGGTCAGACACCACTACGCAGACCTGAAGAGATGCAAGCAGGACCAACTGAACCAGTGGATACTGGAGGCCCGTGGGATGCAAAATGCCCCACTACTGAGTAGGTAGCCATGGAATGAAGTATGTAAGAATTGCTATTGTAGTTGATATTATGGATAGGTATATGTCTCAATATCACTTTATTTACTTCACAGCTGCAGGTGTCCATGCTGTGAATCAGCAAGCCTATGCAGATAGGTTGCTAAGGCTGTGCCAACAGGCAGGTTAGTAATTATTCTGCATGTATTGTTATATAAAATAAGTGAGAGAGCCTGAAAAAAAGTGTTGTAGCCCAATAATAAAGGTATAATAAGTCTTCAATAACCTCTCTGCATGTACTGCTATGTAAAATAAGTGAGAGAGCCTTGAAAAGAGTGTTGTAACCCATTAATAACAGTATAATAAGTCCTGAATAATTTCTATGCATGCATTGTTATATAAAATAAGTGAAAGAGCCTGAAAAAGAGTATTGTAACACATTAATAAAGGTATAATACATCTTGAATAAGTCGTCTGCATGCACTGTAATATCAAATAAATGAGAGAGCCTCTAGAAAAGTGTGTAATGTAATTAATAAAGGTATAATTCCAGGAGTGTGTCCATGTCACTGTCTTTGAAATGTTGTTGTACTCTTGCATTATAGAAATAGTACTGTTGTATTAAGCGCTGTCAACCCACACTTGGGTAGGCCCATAGAAAGTGGATGAAGGGAGTGCCAGTAGCTGTTAAGCATATATACAGTCCTCAACTGTTGGTTCATGGCTGGCATGTATAGGTAAATCTGGCACATGAGTAGCTTGTTACTGTGTTCCCCAGAAATGTCAGTGTGCTGCTAGAACATGTAGGGGGCTGTTAAAATATAACTGATAATGTCACCTGAACACATCCAGATATGTAGATATATAAATATAAATAAAATATATAAATACGTAGCAGTAACATCTGCATCCTGGACAGTTTGTATGCAAGATACAGTTCAGGTATAAAAGGAACTAGCAAAACCCATTTCACAATTTAACGGACATTGCCTAGTGTAATAATACATGTAGGGGATATATACCTGCAGTCAATAGGAATGTAGTGTAAACTATAAGTGCATATAAGTTGTTAATGAAGGTATCTTTTTACACCCTACTGTATGTGCATAAACAATGCAATTCCACACCTCAATGGGTATGTCTAATCTCAAAACATTTGTTGGGACATATGTCCTATTGGTTTATAAATATCTGCATTTACTTTGATGCATGTGCCCTGTTCAAATACCACAATCTTGGTGGCCTGTTGCCACCAATCAATCCTGCATGCTGTTGGAATGTCCACTGTTGTTCTATATATGCATGCGTTATGCTTGCTGTTCAACTGTTGTAACTCTGGTGTGTTGGGTTAATGGGAATATTACTGCATGCTGTTAAAACTAATTTGGAATGCTGTTGGCTGTTACCAACCCATATTGTCATTAAATCCACCTAAACATAGAACATATGGGAAGGCCGGTCCCAGCGGACACACCTGTCCCACCTCAGCTGGCGATGGCACCTGGCACCAGTAGGTCCGGTGCCCAGCCCAGGACCTCCTCCTCCATTGGCCCTGTGCCACCTTTGGGTGGAAGCGCTGCAGGGGATGGGGCTCGTCCTCCCCCTGCAAGCATGGCCGGAGAAGGACGACCTATACCCCTCCGAACGGTCTGGGCTGTGGTGCGTAGGGAGATTGAGCATTCAGTCGCTGATCCTCTATGCCAGCTTGAGGCACGAGTGGTGTGACTCACGGGTGAGCCTGCCCCTCCTACGCAGCCTGCAGCACAGCCACCCTCTGGGCTGTGAAGGTACAGTGGTGACTGCCCATGGGTGGGGATCTCAGTTCCACTGTTGCCATCTGTGGGCTCATGCACTTGCAATTTCCAAACATCCTTCCCTGTCAATGGTGTTCACCCACCACATGTGTCATATTCCACCCCTGTATGCATCTTGTTTGTCTTGTCTATTTACCTCCCCAACCTACCTCCCCAAATATACCTACTTCCCCTACCCCACATTCCACTCTCACCTGAAAAAAAAAAAAGAAGGGCAATCTGCTCCCCAAAAAAAAATTACGCCCCATACATAGCTGCCCATTTTGCACACATGTCCGCTGGACACATAAACTGATATTTAATTGGCAGTACAACATACTTTGTTGTCCTCACCCCTCCCTTAGGGGTGGAAGGTTTCAAATTTCCCTCAAAATTTCTAGTACATGCACAGCTGTTGCTGTTAAAAAATGGGCAGCTATGGACCTTCCCTACACCCGTCTTGCACATCCCTAGCTGTTTTCCCTACTGTCTTTCCCTCTTTGTGCCCCTTTTTCACCACTTTCCTAGCTCCCCATTTTCTTTTCTTTCAAAGAAATGAACGCGGAGGTTAGCGGGAGTAAGCACTTTTAAGTAGTAGTTAGCGGGTTTGCGCGAGTGTGCGCTTGTGTGCGCTTAGCTAAGTGTTCCTAAACTTCGCGCAAACCTATGCAAACCCGCTTAAAACTGCTTAAAAGTGCCTTAGTCACCCTGCATGTGAGGGCCCTTGTTCTGCTCAGCAGCAAAATAAAACACCACTGTCAGTCTCAAACCCCGGACCTTAGACACAGTAGACTGCATGAAGTACCACAAAGCCACAGTAGATATACAGCAGGTTGTTGCTGAAATATATATATCATGCATCAGAATGAGTGAATGTAAAGGAAAGATAAGAATGCCATAACACAAAACCTGTTCTGTGGAACTTTACCAGCAGTTGTTGTGGAATTGCATTACATGACTTTGATAACAGAACCAGCCATTCTAGCAGTAAATAATGTTACAGCAGCACTTTACAACCCCCACACAGTATCATAGCAGGACAATCCCCACACAAACGTACAAAATACCTGTGTGTTCAGGGTCCAGCAAGGATGTAGGTAGGCATACTCAGTACTAGAATTGCTCAGTTTTCATGAGCATCCTGTGCTAATGTCAACAAAAGAAACACAAACTGTGCAGAAGTGAGTACATTAATATTCACAGTATAGCAGTTCACAAACAGTTCATGTGCCAAATGAAAACATCTCAATAACTATGTATGGCAGCTAATTGTATAAGTAGAAAATAAACTACATACTCCCATGTATCTTGTGTTAGCATTTGTAGGGGTGAGTACAATTCTACACTGACAACTGTGCACTGGAAGTGGCAACATTCAGGCCTGAGTACAACATTAAAATCACAGGCTACACCCCTAGCTTCAGATATAAGAAGAATACCAACCTTCTGACTTACACAACGGTGTCCACAGCAAACAAGCATGGTCTCCACTTTGGAAAGCTGAAAGGGCTACGCCTACCTGACTTAGCAATTTATAGCATAGGGTTGCTATGACAGTGAGTACTGCAATTACCACACAGCAGGCTGCATGCAATTACCAAATGGTGGCCACCAATTGGTGCAGAAGCCATCACATGCACATGTGCAGATACCTATAAAAGCAGGCTGTACTTACTGTCCACACATGAAATCATTTCATTGCAGCTACAGAGAGAGAGAGTGAGAGAGAGAGAGAGAGAGAGACACAGACAGACAGACAGCGACATCCACAACAACAGCAACAACAACAGAATAAAAAAAAAGATATTAAAAAAAAAAAATATATATATATATATATATATATATATATATATATATATATATATATATAAATATATATTGAAAAAAATAAGATATTAAAAAAAAAAAGAAAGAAAATTACAAAGCATACGGAACTGACAAATACAAACACATACAAAGGAAAGGTATGTAACATATATTTATTTACTGGCATATAGTAGATGTTTTTGAAGAGTACTCTACATACTTTGAATCATCCATATGTGGCAGCAGTACATATCTATGCATAGATGCCCTGCATAACTACTGCCATGGACAAATCAGTGTGTAGCTGTGTGCAGTGGGATATGACTGTGACATATGTAGTTCAGCATTAAATGTGAAACATCTGATCCATGTTATCTGTGTTCTGTGCAGTAGTGTGTACAATCTCTGTTTGGGGGAATAGCGCATACAGTTATATAAACATGGATGTGACAGAGTAACAAATGCATGATAGTCATATTAACGTGTAGCTTAGCATTGGCAACAGCTGTACCAGGCTAGTATGCTAATCTAGCATTTGCAGCTATATATACATCCTCTAATATTACTGTGTGCTCACATGTGACACCTGTTCATGTTGCAGCAAGGCCCAACAGGTCAGCCGTGAGGTATGCAAACTTACAACAGTGTGGGCCTTGTGTGTGTATGGCACACACATATGGAGAGATCAGTGTGTGGCAAACAAGACAGCATACAGTGCTGGTATATGACATGTGGTGGTTAAACACTGTTGGTATGATTTCTCAGGTTTGCAGTGTTGCAGCCAGTGAGGCCTGCTAAAGCTACATGGGCTGAGAACACCTTCAATGCATTCCGCACAACACTGTGCAATATTATTACATAACTGTATACCTCACAACCTTCGCATAATTGATATTCCAACCATGAAAGGTGGACTGTATATGTGCATATATGTATATCTATATGTACACCAATTAGATGCCTGGTGACAAAGCCATGGACTCAAGCTCAATGTTGAAACTGCATTGGCATCCCTTCTGGCAAAGACTCCGTACCCATGAACTACCACATAGGTGGTAGTCTACTTAACACTGAATGTGTAATAAGAGACCATGGGACACAGGTGGATAGTTGTCTCCCCTTTGATAATCACAGTGCCACACTACTCATGTAATCTGTCTACGTGGCACACCTCATCACAAAAGGTGTGTCATCCAGGGAAATATAGGTCAGTGTTCCCCTCTACTTATCACACATAAAACCTATTATAGAGTACAATGCCCCATGGTGGTATGTACCTCACAAGACATTTACAGCAACTGAAAAGGCCTTAGACATACCTCACAAAGAGTCATACCAGCCTCAAACAGATGCTCTATACAGACCATCTCACAAAACCACAGCTAGACTGTGTTGCATACCGCATACCCAGAGGTGACCTCTGCCTAACATACAAAGCTATGTCAAACCCAGAGCTGTTGGACATGCTCCACGTAAACAGATCACAACCACTACGAGCTACATGCTCTGGGGACCTAAACCTTGTCACCTCAATAGACAGAACATGCTGGAGGGATAGATTCCTACCTCAGAGACATCCCATACTCTGGAACAAACCACCTATTAATAGCAAACCAAGCTCCTCATTAGCAGTTGTCATGAATAATCCTGATGATTGGATGGGAGATAAGAAATACACACTGGGACTCACCTCTGTGGCTCTGCTGGATAGGGGCACATGAAATTAAATTACATGTGTGTCAAAGGCCAGGGTAGCATATGGCTAGGCTTCTATAGGCCCTAGGGCCAATAGCCTATTACCTACCTATGAACCGATACACACCCACATGTACTTGTTGCAATAATTGCTATGTGAGGTTGACTGAGTGTGATGGTGACTGTGTTGGTGAATGTGTCAAAGTTCTGTAAATGTGTGATAGCTTAGTGGGAAACTGTTTCTGTCATGCTATTTTGTGTCCTAGCTCTGATCCCAGCAAAAGATGTGCATGCTATTGTTTGGCAGAAAAAGCAGTATGGCATATGGTCTGACTTAGTCCCTTGGTGTGGACTGGGGTGTGCCATTGTAGGCTAAAGCAGTACATGTATGCTTATTGATTGGTACTGCTGGTGAATCCAAATCCCGTTCGAACTGTAGTACTACCTAAGGCTGTATGCCTAAACAGCACTGTATGGTGTATTTCCACATTGCTTGGAACTACTGTTATGTGTGTTCCCTGTAGTCTTCACAGATTACATACCTCAGGCATAATGTTTTGTAAGTACTGACACACAGTACTGCATGGTACACAGGTAAAGCTCATCTGGGTTGCCATAGCTTTGTGTCTTGTATGTATGTCTGATGTGTGTGTGGGTATGCCTGTAACATGCCCTCGGTCATATGTGTGTTACAGGATATAAGTGCGTATCTAGCAACATGTATAGGCTAGTACAGCAGTATGCCACCTATACTAATAAATGTGCACATATGTTAAGCAGGGGTTTGACACCAACAACTAGTGTGGTATACTGGTAATACTGTAACTGGACTTTACAATCATTGCAATGGATGACATATTTCTTTATGCATTAGCTTGATATATAACTCCCGTGGCTAGGTGGTGCATTGTGTCGCATACAGTGTGACATGTACTGTTGTATAGTCTTACATACTGGTTTCTCTTTGTTGCTGTGCAGAACATGGTTTGATATATAGAGCATGCCAGGCACTGTCAGGCAGTTGTGGTATGAGCCCTGATATGTGGTATTGAAAGTGTGTATCCTCTGACAGCCAATAGGTTGCTATATATGGCTGTTCAGTGATATCTGTACTTTAGAATGTTAAGTGTGCCACATGACTTGCTCACACATATTGTTTCATTGTCTTCCAGGGTCATGGCTCACCATTGCAATCTGACATATAGCCCAGCCGTGGATGAGCAGATCACAACCAGCCTGGTTCAGCACTACACCCTGCTGTTCTCAAGAACCAGCCAGGACCAGCATGAACGGACTGCACTGCGGCAAGATGTTGTCCGTTGGGTAAATGACATAGGCATGCATAACCGGACATATGAGCAGGTACGCCATCACTGCAGTGATTTACTTAGACATGTCCGGCAGCATGCGTCTGATGTCTGTAGACAACAGCTTGCCACAGGTGGTGGGGTAGCCATCCTTCCCCCTTCACCAGAGTGGAGGAGCTGCTCCTCAGCCTGGTGGCTCCTGGCCAACAACAACAACAACAAACATGTATCATCATGGAGGTCGGAGCCACCCAGCGAGTTGACACGGAGCACGCAGGTAACATGGCATATCTGTAGACTACTGCTATCTCTAATGGTAGATCATGCATATGTGAGATGTGTACTGTGTAGTTAGAAGATGTGGAGCCTGGTGCTGTGCAATACTGATAATTTGGAACATAATCTGTAGGCCTGTGACTGTCAACCATTGTACTACTGTAAGATTGCAAACCCACAGTAGCAATGCCACAGTTGTTGCCACTGACAAACTGTCTCATATCCTTGTAGGTCCCTCTGGTGTGACAGCAAGGCAGCAGACCCATACTGGTGAGTGTGTTCTACATTTAATATTACATGATATATGTGCATGTCATAGGTGAGATGTAGGACATGTAGACGTAACACACCTACCCATAATGTATGCTGTGCATGTTTGCTGTGAGACTATGCACATCCCAGTAACGTGTGTAGCTGCCTCAAACACATGCAATACACAGAGCATCCCACACAATTGTGGCAAAACTGTAGTGGACATTGGATAGGCAGAGTCGATAAACATGCACACAACATGCACAACATTGTCATACGCAGTACACTTTAATATGCTACACTTGCCGTATTCAGACACCCGCTGTAAGGTCACACTCCAGTCTCCCAAATGTCATCCACACAGCACACATAATATACCTGAGGGGTAAGGGCCTGTCATGCGGCTGTGCGACACTCTGCAACACATAACACATTCATGTTAAGCAATGCTCCCTATTGGGCACCTTACAAACTCATGTAACAACTGGTTGTGAAATGGTGAATGTAGCCATGGTACTGCAGTTCAGGTACAGCATGCTAGGTGCCGGTCTGGCACACATTAGTGGCCTTGAGTGACCACATGATGCTGCATGATGATGGCTCATGGTACTACTCCCCATCCAGTTACAATAACCACAGTACTACACATAGCATTCATTGCTATGCACCTCACTGTTGTGTGTGTGCAAACATATGCACCTATACACAATATGCATAACAATCACCATTTGTACAAAGTGACACATATATGTCTTGTAATGCTATGGAGTGTATAGGTCACATGACACACATTGGGTATGTGTGATGATTAATGTTGCGTTGTGTTGTAGCATGCCATGTCATGGCTGGCACTGGCATGTACACAATATGTCCTAAACTCACCATAACCACTGTACAATGGCTATGTTGAACAATGGTATTCCATCAGGTATGTATGCACCACTCATCCTGTGTGTATACATAGCATGCATGTGCTAAACCTGTGTCCACAATTATCTGCTAAAGACACAGATGCTCTAATCAGAAATGGATATCTATGTGACACACAGATACACATCCAGCCATGGTATGTATACCTGTGAGTGATGGTGCACAGGACATTGCAGAGCTTTCAATACTTGCACAGCAATGTTGTGTCCATGCACACATTGTGTTCCAGGGTGAGGCCAATCACTGAACAACAACACACATGCATCAGAGCCATGTATACTGTTATTAGCAAGGGCTGTCTACACCTGCACTGCATGCTGTTGAGCAACACACGTCCTGCATGCTGACACGTGTGATATGACTGTTTGGCTTGTGATACTGTACCCCACCATCAACCGCTATTGAGTATGATCTGGATCGCTGGTGGTGGTGGTGTGTGTGTGTGTGTGTGTGTGTGTGTGTGTGTGTGTGTGTGTGTGTGTGTGTCTGTTTAAGTGAGGAGTGTATTTGTGTGCATGTGTGCATGTGTGCATGTGTTCATGTGATCATGTGTGCATGTGTGCATGTATGCATGTGTTTATGTGTTCATGTGTGCATGTGTTCATGTGTGCATGTGTGCATGTGTGCATGTGTCCATGTGTGCATGTCTTCCGACATCATGTACAGGTCATAAAGTGTGTTTCCTGTCTTTCTGGCACAGGTGCTGAGGTTGGGCTGGTTCACTGCAGCAGGGAACCTGATGTCACTGAGCAAAATAGTGATGATGAGGATAGGTGTGTTGAGGCACAGGGTCTGTTTTTGGGCCACCAATCGACAGAACACAAGTTTCCACCCCATCCATGCACACAGTCATACTGCCAATATATCCATCACCAATGCCCTTAGCTGAGGGACAGTGTACAGTCGTCATTGGCCAGGACAGTGTGGTATCTATGGCACATGCATCCTGACACAGCAGCCATACTCAGATGTCTGGCAGATGTGCCACAGGTTTAACAACCTCACGCATGTTCCAGGCCATCATGGAGGCACAGGCAAGTATGGAATGGTACACCAGACAGGGACTAAGGGCACAGACGGCACATAACACCACTGTAATTGACAGTATCCATGACCTAGCAGGTGCCATCTGTAATTACACTGAGGTCACTGATAGATGTTGGGGTGAGACATTAGATGTCCTCCGCAATGTCATGTCCATGTGTCAGGACAGTGCAGAACGGTTGAGACATCGACGTGGACGTATGCCAGCAACATCAGCAGCTGGCAGTAACCGCAGACGTCTGTCAAGCAACAGCCGCTCCCGTAGTGCCAGTACCAGCCCCAGCAATGTTGGGGGTGGGCTGCCCATAGACCATCCTAGAAGACCACATGCGCGTGGCTCTGGACAGTCCCAGCAGGGACCTGGGTCCAGTGTACATCTGTCCACCTCTGAGGATAGTACCCAGTCTGGCTTAGTACCTGATTCTGTCAGTAGCACACCTGCCAGGCACAGGTACCGTGTCCGTGGCCAGAGACAGTGATCTGTAAAGCCTGGCAGGTACAGTCTGTAGCTGTCCCACAAATCCCCCTATATGGCAGCCACATGGTGGAACTGTGTGCATGCAGACACATAAACACATAAAACAGACACCTAGGGCTAACACATACCCGCATACATTACATCAACATTGGCCCATAGCAGTACTCTTAGCCCTCACACACACACACACACACACACACACACACACACACACACACACACACATACATTTATTTTATTTATTTATTTATTTTATTTTATTTTACATTTGTTAACCGGGGGTGTCTGACTGAGCCGAAAAGGCCCTTTTTCAGCAGAGGCCCGGGGAGAAAAGCTCCACAAAGAAAAATTACAGACACATTTAGTTATTTAGACATAATCAGTATACACACAAATTACAAGAGACATGTTTTTACAGTGGTATGCGGCACAAACAGTTACAGTGGAGAGAACAATCAAAAAAGATATTAATTTTAAAAATAAAGGTAAGTAATAGATTTGTGGTGTACAGCTGAACTTTGGAATGTAGGTAGAATACATACATAGTACACAGGTACAGTACATACATTGTAGATTAGCCAGTGTTTGTGAGTAAGATTGAAAAACTATTATCAATTGCTCTAGATTTAGTATGCATATGTTATCCGCTTTCACTAGCCTGGGGAGCAATCATGGCACTGCCAACTTTGCTTGAGATGTTGCCTGATGAGGTCTTTAAAGGAGGCTTTGGATGATGTGTTTTGAATGCTAGTAGGGACAGAGTTCCATTTTATAGCCAATGAACTACTATATAGTGCATCTCCAAAGCTATTGTAGCTGTTGGTGACTTCTAGTAGTAGTTTGCTTGATGATCTAAGAGGCCTTTTGGCTGAGTGATGTTGTACTAGGTTTTTGAGGGCAGGACACTTATTGGGGAGGTAATAGATAGAATGACAGAGGCAGAGCTGATTGTAGGTTAGGAGGTTGGGCAGTTCAAGCCAGGGGAGCTGTCTCAAAGCAGTACAGTGATGAGTTCTATATGAGCAATTTGCAGCAAAACGGGCAATTCTGTTATAGCAAGCTTCCATTTTGCTTAGTTCAGTTTTGTTGAGATTAGTCAGAATCGCGGATGCATACAGTAGGGTGGATAGAAGTTGGGAGCGAGCAATGGCTGATCTTGTGTTGTTGGTAAGAAATGGTTTGATACGGTAGAGTGACCCCAGTTTGGCATGTACTTTTTAATAGTTAAGTTCAGATGACTATCAAATTTTAGGTGGGAGTCTATGGTTATTCCCAATAGCTTAGCCTGTGCCACTGGAGCAATTGGAGTAGCATTTGTGGAGTAGATAGTGAATTGACTGTTAGTGTTTTTGTTAGAACTGGTTATAATCATAAGCTGAGTTTTCTTTGGATTGAGGATAAGTTGGGCTTTGGTAAGGTAGTTTTCAACGTCAGAGAATGCTAGTTGAGTTGTTTGCAGGAGGGTGGGAATGTTTTGTGCAGCACAGATTAAGGTAGTGTCATCTGCATACTGAATTATAGATGCATGCTGTGTGGAGGTGTGGAGGTCATTTGTGAAGACTGTGAATAGTAGTGGTCCTAAGATAGAACCCTGTGGGACTCCTATAGTTATGGGCAGCTGAGGAGAGAGAATTTTCCCATTTCACAGCTTGGTACCTGTCAGTTAAGTAGCTTTGGAACCAGGTAAGAGTGGAATTAGATAGATGATATTGGTTTAGTTTGTTTAGCAGGATTTGGTGCGAGACTGTGTCAAATGCTTTGGACATATCCAAAAAAGAGTTGACACTTGCAGGCCTTCATTTTGAGACGGTTTACTGCATCTGTGAAGCAGAGGAGAGCTGTAGTGGTACTATGGGCAGGTCTGAAACCATGCTGAGTAGGTGACAGGATGTTGCAGTCTAGGAGATAGTTTAGCATCTGGATATGGATGCATTTTTCTAGGATTTTGGCCAGGGGGCAGAGTAAAGCAATGGGTCTGTAGTTATTAAGTTCAGTGGAGGTCCCGCCTTTATGTATGGGTGTAACATAGGATATTTTCCAGAGTTTAGGCACATAGTTTTCAACAATTGATCTGTTTATGAGAGTGGAGACTGGGATAGCAATAGCATCTGCTGTAAGTTTCAAGAAATAGCTGGGGAGTAGGTCGGCTGCTGTTGATGAGATTTTAGTTTGGAGAGCATGCCTTTGATTGAAGTGGTGGAAACTGTTTTGAGGGTAAAGCTAGTATTAGAGTTATTTGTGTTGGGGGGATAGTGAGGAAGGAACTGTCCTGTGATACTAAGGATAGAATTGAGTTCACAAAGTGGGAGTTGAATTGTGTTTCGATGGGAACTTTAGTGTCAGGGGTGGTTGGTTTGGGGGTAGCCTTTTGGGTAGATTTTAGTAGCTGGTTTACATTTTGCCAAAATTTTTGTGGGTTGTGTTGGTATTTAGTTTGTAATGTTGTGTAGTAGGATTTTTTGTCCTGCCTAATGCATTTTTTGCACGGTTGCGCAGTTCTTGGTACTTAGTTAGGCTTTGTGTTTCTTTGGTTTTTTGATAGTAAAGCCAGGCAGTGTCTCTGGACTTGAGGATTTGTTTGGTTTCTTTACTGAGCCATGGGTTTGTAGAGGTTCTAACCTTGATTTTGCACAATGGAGCGACAGTGTCTAGGTGTTGTAGAAATGTTTTGTTGAAATATGCTACAGCCTGGTCAAGTGGGAGGGCTTTTAGGGGGGAGCCAGTCACAGTTACACAGTAAAGTGTTGAGGACCTCAGGAGAGAATTTTTTTGTGTTTCTAGTGGATATATAGTTAGTGGTTTTGCATATGCTTGTTCTACTACGTATAAAGTATATTATGTTGTGGTCACTTAAGGTGTCTGGGAGACTGCCTGTGTGAGGGTACAATGTGGGGTTGCTAGTTAGGACCCAGTCAAGGATGGATTCCCTTTTAGATTTTGTATCACACCTAGTTGGAATTTGGACTAGCTGCTGGTAGCCATGGAGATTTATTAGATTACTTGGTGGTTCTGATATACAGGTGAACCAATCTAGGTTGAAGTCCCCCAGAATAAGGGTTTCTTGTGAGTATGTGGAAGAACACCAGGATAAGAAGTCTTCAAGGCTAGCAGGTGTATTACCAGGTGGAATATAGATCACAATTATGGTGATGACCTTTTTAGGGTGAAGTTGAAGTTGTGAGATAAGTATGTCCCAATTATTGGGGGAGGGGTAAGAGTCGATTTTATGGCTCAATGTAGGCCTCTGGCAAACCAACAACACACCTTGTGCATATGATGAAACCTATGCCACCTCCTGTCATCTGTAACATTGATGCAGGAACAGGCTACCATGGTGCTGATGCACAGGGAGACTTTACAGCAGTATAGCAATGTTAGCATGTTGCCAGCAGTAGAGTGTAATGATATCCTTGAAGGTGTAGCTGAGCAGGCATGATGCATTAAAGCTATGATTGTCAATGTAGTATTGTTTACACCAATGTTAGTTCCAATAGTGTATTGTCCGCCCATGTGCCACTTGGCTGATGTGTGCAGTATTGGCAGCTTATGTTAGAGAGTGGACAGTACGTGTGGGATGTGTGTAGCACAGATTTGCAGATGTACATTTGTGAACATGGTGGAGGTGCAGTGTCTGCATGCACGTGCATAGTGGACACATGGGCAGGGTGACATGCCCTGTGTTACACAGTAACACTCCATAGTTTCTATTGGTGGCCAGTATGCATTGTACTACACACATTTTGGAACTTGAGTACACATGTGTGTATGACATGGTTTGAAACTGTGCTGTGGGTGATACTGTTACTATCTGTCATTGTTTTGCATTCTGGTAGCATACATAACCTCAACAGCCTGACCATAAACAATCGTTAGATGATCTCTTGACCACTGACACACAGATGTAGGACACACAGTAATATTTGGATCCTTCAGGTACTATACTATGCCAGTAACCAGTGGTATTCACCTGCACCCATTCCTGAGATCACTCCTGTTTGCCATATAGCTCTCTTAGGTACAAGCAATCACAGTAAGGATATATCCGTCCACGTATGGAAATGCATACTGTGGCCTATAATGCATTCTCCAGATGACACACACATCCCCCACAAGGGTATCATACAGACAGATACCTGTTGTCAAATCCATGCTGTAAAGCTATAAGCCAACCAGAGCATAGTCATCCACCTTTATGAAACATAGTATCCCCACAGTACCACATAGGTAGTAGCCACCAACATGTTGAACAGGTACCGATGTGTACATGCAGCCAAGTGTTACGTCATCTCTACTTTGGTAATCACATTTCCAAAGGTATTTAGAAATCCCTTGCTGGATCACATAAGCAATAAGGGGTCTGCATGCATATCCACAAAGGTTGTTGTACATCTATAATGAATAGCCATCACTGACAGACTTTGCTGGGTTTGAACAGGTCTGTAATATACCTCAGCCATAAACCCTCACTGACACAGTTCAAAAGAAACCGTAATGAGTGTGTGCGACACGGATGACCTAGGCCAGTGGCTGGCCTTGTCACAAGCATACAGATGTGACCTAAGGTCTGGAAAGCGGCAGCACACTCTGGCAAAGATGACAGATGTATTCATGGAGAAAGCAGGGTTCCCACATATGAAATAATTGATGTCACATGTATGTATATGTATTTGCCACACAGCTACCTGACATGTGCAATGCACATACTGTTGCCATACAGTAGTAAAAGCAAAACCCACAACACATTGACCAACAGTGTCACACACATAGACACACCAAGTGCAGGATTCAAACCCCTACCTAACTACTTCATGATACTAGAGGAGTGCGCATTAACATGACATGATATACACATTACTGGAAGTTCTCTTTTCCACAGGTATATTTGTAGGATGGTGACATTATCAGACTTGACAAAGATAAGTATACCACTTTTAAGGTGTTCTACTACTCTACAAAACAGTTGCTCCTCTCCAAGGAGATTACACAAAAACACAGCTGTCAAGTGCAGGATTCAAACCCCTACCTAACTACTTTATGATACTACAGGAGTACACATTATCACAACGCACTATACACATTACTGGGAGTTCTGTTTTCCACAGGTATATTTGTAGGATGGTGACATCATCAGACTTGACAATGATAAGTATACCACTTTTAAGGTGTTCTACTACTCTCCAAAATGGTTGCTCCTCTCCAAGGAGATTACACACAAACACACACAGTTGTCAAGTGCAGGATTCAAACCCCTACCTAACTTCCTTATGATACTACCGGAGTATGCATTAACACGACACACTATACACATTACTGGGAGTTCTTTTTTCCACAGGTATATTTGTAGGATGGTGACATCATCAGACTAGACAAAGTGGGTTACATTAGGTGACATTAGGTGGGCTACATAGAAGGAATGGCTAAACACTTTGGCCATGTGATCATCAAAGGAGAGGTTACTATCTACCTGTGTCACCAGGGCCATAATGACTTTCTCTGTACATACTGGATTACCACCTATGTGGTAATTTGTGTGCATTTTGTTTTATCCAAAGGGGATGACTATGCATTCTTTGGCATTCTGCTTGAGGGCATTGTTTTGACACCAGGTATCTGTCTCTGTCAGACCCTTCTGGAGGATGTCTGTGTCAGCCGTAGAGTCGATTAGGGACCACAGTTAGCAGTCATCTGCAAACATGTTCAGCCATACTCCTCCCATGCTTGCTTGTACCTCTGAGCAGTATCTACTGAACAGGTGGGGTCCCAGGACCAACACCTGTGTGATGCCATTTGTGACTGGTTTAGAGTTGGACATGGCACCTGCAACCCTGAACATCTGTGTTTCATCTGTGAGCCAGTTGGCCACTCATCCTGTGACATAGCTGTTAATGTTCAAGCTGGTAAGCTTGTCCATGATGACAGAGTGGGAAATGGTGTAGAAAGTCCTTAGAGAGGTCCAGGTGGGCTGTGTGGACTACTTTCACCTCCATCTATGTCCTTGGTAACTGTTTCAAATAAGTCAACTAGGTTTAGGAGGCAGGATCTGCCTTTAACAAGGCCAAGTTGGGTAGAGTCCATTGTCTGTAGGTCCCCGATGTCTCTGTTTATGGGTTCCATGATAATTTGCTCCATAGCTTTGCAGACCAGGCTGAGTAGACCTATAGGGCAATGGTTTCCAGGTTCTGTTGTGGCACCCCCTTTGTGGAGCTGGATGACTGTTGGTGTATGCCATTCTTTGGGTACATAGCCTGTGGTACAACTGAGTCTGGACAGTGAATGTAGGTGAGGGTGTAGTTCCTTTTGGGGGTGGTGTAAGACGCAGCCTGGGACACCATCCAGTCCCATTGATGCTGTGTTCTTAGCTTTGGAGAGGGCTGTCTTTACCTGCATGTCCATGAAGTCTGGGGCTCTGCATTCTTCTGGGATGGACACGGGCCCTTTTGGAGTGATGGGGGGAGTTTGCACTGAACCTGTCCCACAGGATGTGGGCAATGTTAGTTGGTTCAGTGCATTTCTTGCCATTTTTCAGTAGCTAACAGCATATTTGGAAATTGCCACCTACATGTTTGGTATAGCTAACAAAGGCTTTGTGGTTGTTATTCTTACATTCCTTGGCAATTTGTCTTTAGAATCTGGCCTTGGATTATTTTATGAGCGATCATTGTTTCTTCCTAATAATGATCAGTGATGCCTTTTCTTTTGTGAAGTTTGCTCTATCATGTGTTTGTTCCCTCCTGCTGTTGTCTAGCTTATTTATGGGTGACAACCACCAGATTGGTTTATTATTTTTGGAGGAGTGCATCTTGGTTTTATTTGGGATGTCTCGATCAATGCAAACCCGTAGATGCTCATAGGATGCACTTGTAAATGATTCGGCAGATTGTATAGCATTAGGCTATAGCAAGGGGGATTTGGAACTTTCCACTTTGGTCTTGGGAAGTGTGCAGTTTGCTTTTGAAAATGTCTTCACAGTGGTTTCATTGACTGGGGGGGGGGGATGTGGATGTCCAGTGTGATTACTTTATGATCTGATATTACCAGCGAGGGGATTATCTCTGTTGTGGTACACTGGTACCCCATGTTGGTGGTGATCAGGTCCAGTATGTTGTCACCTCCAGTGGGCATGGTGAGCAGCTGTTCCAGTGTGTTAGAGTTTTTAAACTCTGGGAAACATTGGGCAAAGGATGTTGTACATGAGTAATTCCCCTACTCACTGTTTGGCTAGTTGTAATCTCCTCATATAATGGTGTTTGATAGGACCTTTGTATTTTCCGCTGTTCTCAGGAATACTGAGTGAGGTTCCTGAGACAAGGTAGGTGATCTGTAGCAAGCTACAATCTGATAAACAGCTTTGCCTAAGTTTAGTTGCACTTGCATGGTCTCCAAGGCCTCATGCTGTGCCACTAACCTGAAGGTGTGGGTATCCATAAGGTAAATGGATACACCCCTTCCTTTGGTATTTCACTCGTGGTTTTGGGTCCGAAGATCAGAGGGAATGTGAGTGTTTTATGTGGAGTATGTCCAACAGCTCTGTGTTTGACATAGCTTTGTATGTTAGGCAGAGAACACCTCTGAGTAGGTGATATGCAAGGGAGTACGGCTGAAGCATTTTGAGATGGTCTGTGTAATGAATGTATTTTAGGCCGCTAATGCTCTTTGTGAGGTATTGCTGCAGGCTTTCCAATTGTTGTAGTTGTCTTGTGAGGTACATATCAAAAGGGGCATTGTACTCTATTATGGTTCTAGTGAGTGATGAATAGAGGGGAACAATGTCCTCTTCTATTCTGCATGAGAGACCTTTTCTGATGAGGTGTGCCAAATAGGAGGATTTGCTGACTACTATGGGGATGTGATTATCACAGTTGTGTCCACTGTCCACCTGAGACCTGAGGTCTCTTGTCAAACTTTCAGTATTAAGTATACTGCCACCTATGTTGTAGTTCATGGCTACAGAGTTTTTAACAAAGGGGATGACAATGCAATTTTTGGCATTGAGCTTGAGCCCATGGCTTTGACAACAGCCATCTGTCTCAGTGTGGCCCTTTTGTAGGATGTCCACATCTTTAGTGTTTACAATTATGGCTCCTAGATTGCAGTCATTTGGAAACTTCAGTAGCCACAGACCTTACATGTTATAGTTTACTTCAGGGAAGTAGATACTAAGCAGGACAAGACCCAGGACTGGAGCCTGTGGTACTGCACTCATCACTGGTCCAAAGTCATACATGGAGTCTGCTACTTTCACAGTGTGTGTTCTGTCAGTAAGCCTGTTGGCAACCCATCTTGTGACATAGCAATTTATACCTCGCTTAGTGGGTTTATCTGTATTTACAGAGTGTGGGGTGGTTTTGTAAGCCATGGCAAGATCTACATAGGCTGTGTGAACCACCCTACCCTTGTCTATGGTTCTGGTGACTGCTTCAATGTCATCTATCAGGTTTAGGAGACATAATCTGCATTTTACAAACCCAACATGGTTGTGGTCCAGAGTTTGGGGATTACAAATGTATTTTTTATAAGTTGTATGATGATACATTCCATGGCCTTGAAGGGCAGGCTCATCAGGCTAAAAGGGCGCTAGTTCCTGGGGTCCATGGTGTCTCCACCCTTGTGTAGTGGGATAACCATCACTGTGCACCATTCAGCTGGCACAAAGCCTGAGGTGTGGCTATGACTGAACATGGTACGTCGGTGTGGTGCCTGTTCATTCTGAGGTTTGTGTAGAACACAGCCTGGGAAGTTATCTGGTCCCATGGCTGCTGTGATACTGGCTTTGGAGAGTGTTTTTTACCTGTGCAGTCATGATGACAGCAACTTTGCAGTCTTCCATTATAGTGATGTGCTCTTTCATGGGTGAGAAGGGGTAAAGTTAACACTGATCCTATCTGCCAGGATGTTGGCAATATCAGTTGGGTCTGTATATTTAGTGCCATTGAGCTGTAACTCAGAACAGATCTGAGTGTTGCCATGACATGGACCTGTCTGTTGTGCAGAGATCTCCTGAGTAGACAGTATGCAACAGAGTACAGATTGGGTTAAATTCAGTCTTGTTACATGGGGCAACTGTTTGAGGCCAGTAATCCTCTTGTTGAGGTACTTCAGTGGTCTTTCCAGCTGCTGACGGTGCCTAGTCAGATTCATCGCAAGTGTATTGTGGTAGTCTCTGACGGGTCTGATGACTGATGAGTAGAGGGAACCTCCTTTGACCTACATGCACAGACCTTGGCAGGTTGTGTGAACACATAGCATGATTTTCTGACCACTTTGTGAATGTGTTTCTGGAAGTAGAGATGACTAACCACATTTGTCCATAGATCCCTTATTATCATCTCCATACCCTTATTATCATCTCCATATTTAGCCTAAGTGTGTGAGCATGCCCGGTATGACCTTTCAGAATGATGTTGCCTGACATTTGCTTCGTTTATTTAAGTGTGTGAGCATGCCCAGTATGACCTTTCAGTGTGATGCTGAATGAAATCCACTACATTTGTTGAAGTGTGTGAGCATGCCCGCTATAGACATTTATACTATATGTGTGTGGAAAATCAAGCTGTATTTTTACAGCAGGGCTCACCTTTGTGTCATAAATCAACAGGGATCATGCTGTGCCTGCAGGGCTTCCATGAGACACTTTGCATAGACTTATCAACATTTCTACATACAGGGGAGACAGCTATTCTTTGTACATTTCTACCCAGGGGCACACCTGATTGTTACTGTGGGTGTACATATGATGAGGGGTTCACCTGACACTTATACATATTTTCTAGGCCTGCACTGCTATGTAAGGTACCCCATTTCAGTCTGTACTGTTGCCTATCATACTGGCTTGAGGCATACTACTGTACTACAGATCTTGGCGTCCACTGTCATGTATATTAGATTGCGACTTCATAGTCTACCCAACCCACATCACACCACCTGGCCTGCTGTTCTCTGTCTGCATAGGCCTATGGGGGAGGTTACCCATATGCCACTTTAAGAGCATGCTACAGCATTTCTTTGTGTTTGCATTAGTGTACAATTGTCCTGCTGTGTCTGTGCCAATGAAATGCTGTCATGGCTTAGTGGTTCAGTACTGTGACTATAGTGCACAGTATCCTGGGTTCGAGCCCTGTCACTGCTTTTGATTTTCATGCTGGGCAGACCAGACTGCTTAAGGAACAGTAAAGCAGATATGAGCATGTTTACCTAACTTTGCCCGACTTTTCCCAAACTTGCCCAACATTGCTCAACGTTGCCCGACATTGCACTAGTTGGTGCGGGAAATTTTGTTTACATATACTAATTAGTGGTAAAAGCTGCCTAGAACCACTTTATATTGCCTAAAACATGGCAATCATGCCTCAGGTGGTGCTGCAGGGCTGCCTATGTTGGATGCACATAGTACACTCCCTATACATGTGTGTAAACAGGTAGTGTCAAGTTAGGCATCCCTTTTATTTTATGTGCAAGTCAGAGACAGGTATCATTTCCAGGGTTCCTACTGAGCCAGTGTATGTGCTATGCGTTGCCTCTTTGCCAAGGCCAAGGCATACTGGGCATGCCTCCTTCTGTCTGTGCCTGTGCAGGCCTTGGCAATGGTGGGGTGCTGTTTGGCCCTAACCCATGCTGTTCCTGCTGCAGCTGTTTTCGCAGGATCATATTGTGTAGCATGGCACATACCATGACAATTTGGGTACATGTAGTTGGTGAGTACTGCGAGGCTCCACCAGATGTCTCCAGGCACCGGAACCATGACTTGAGCATCCCAAACACACACTCAATTACATTTTGTGTTTGTGCGTGTGCCTCATTATGGAGTTCTTGTTCAGGTGTGTGTGCATTTCTGATGGGTGTCATCGGCCACGGCTCCAGTGTGTATCCAGCATCCCCCACTAGGTGACCGTCAGGGATATCCCCATTGGCAAATGTCTGGTACAGCTGTGTCAGATGCCAGATATGCGAATCGTGGTAGCTTCCAGGGCAGCCGGCACACACATTCAGTATTATGCCCTGGGCATCGCACATGACCTGGCAGTTGATGGAGTGGAAGCCCTTGCGGTTGATGTAGGCCTTACCCCGCTCACCGGCTGGTGCTTTAATGTGTATGTGTGAGCAGTCAATTGCACCCACTACCTCAGGGTATTCCGCTATTTGCTGGAAGAGATGCATATTGGTGGCCAATACCTCATGGGAATTTGGGGAAATATACATGATCACCGACATGTGCTGCCATGGCATTCAGGAACTGGTGCAGTACCCTGGATGTTGATGCCCGTGAAATCCCCATCATATCACCAGTTGGTCTCTGGTAGGTACCTGTTGCTAGTATTCTTAGGCCAACACATACCTTGGTTTCCACTGGGATGGGTTCCCCTCTGTTGGTTCTGTGTGTGAGGCATGGCCTGCACAGCTCAACAATTTGCTGCAGGAGGTCTCTGTCCACTCTATAGCGCTCCACTATCTCCAGCTCATGTAGCCTCTGGTAGGTTACCCTGGGTCTGTACACTCTCCTCTGTCTCCTCACTGTGGATTGCTCAGCAGCATTTGCAATGGCACCACCCTCAGCATCTTGCACATGTTGTTTTATAATAGCAATGCCAGCCCCTAACATTTTTTGTCTCAGTTAAGCTTTTTAAGTTTTCACTTCTCTTTGTATACTGCAGTGTTGCAGTGTTTCTGAGAAAAACATGGGGGGATGTTGTTTGCAGAGTTTTAAGTGCTGGGCTGGGCTGGGCTAGTGCACTGCCTGTGTAATTGTCTGATTCTGATTGATTTCACCTGGCAGCTCTGCTAGTTCTCCTTGTTTAACTTCCTACTATTTCTTTTCCTTCCTTTCCCTTTCTGTTTCCACAGGGGGCAGCGATGCGCAAACAAGCGCAGACACGCACACACAAGTGCACACAGGCTTAGGCTGGTGCACATCTGCACACACAGGCTTAGACAGCCTTACACAGGCTTACACGGGTGCACACACGCGCACACAGGCTTAGACGGGTTTACAGGCGTGCACATGCGCGCACACAGTGTAAGCATCTTTGCAAGAAACGTTAGTGATATCCATGGCGTACACCTTCGGTTTCTGGATTTCTGGGTTTCAGTTCAGACAACTGTAGACACACCTCTTCCAGTCCTAAGTAACTCACAGCAAACACATGCCACTCTGCTCCAATAAGCTTACAGTCTTTGATACATACCCCCTCATGATGTCACCTATTTTCTACTCTACTACTCCCCTAATCCTACACTTAAACTCTAAGGACATGGTTCATATGGCAGGGAAAATTGGGATTCACTATCCTTATCCTCATTTGCATAGGATTGCCTACTAATGCTTGGTTACATCTTTCAAACTGAGATTCCCCCCTTAGCAATCACTACTCAGTAGCCATGTTGTCTTCAGCCTGCCATTCACCTGCATGGCAGAAGAATATTTTTAATAAAATGCCTATTTTTGGCTTTTTTATTTTTATTTTCTGGTTTTTAGAGCGCCGCATGTTTGCGCGGCACTGCTCTATGCTTAAACTTCAGAGATCGGGGAAGAAAAAAAAATTTGTTTTTATTATTTTGCAACAGATGAAAATGCCATCCTTTATTTGGAGCTGTCATAGCTCTGTTTTGCTATTTGCAGAACTGTACTTTGTTACCAATGGAGTACATTTCTGCAAGTAACTCTACTCTTACTCAGACAGGTTAGTGTTTCCTGGATCGCAAATTTACCTCATTTGCATAGCTTTCAGAGGCAAATGAGGTAATTTGCATAACATAACACTGTCCGTGCAAGAGTAGTTTTAGGAGCTCTCATACACGCCCCTGCTGGCTGTTCCTGGATCACTCAGCAGACATATTGGCTTTCTGGAGTCTTACTCGACTCTTAGACTCTGTGCAAGCCTTCGTGAATTCGGGCCCAAATCTATCAGGTATGTGATATACAATTGGAGTAGGGGCATAGTGTGAAGCTGTGCAAACTGATTTGCCTGGATATGAGTGTAATCTCAGCAGACGTTTCCAGCAAGTGGGACACAGGTTAAGTCTCATGGACATCATTAAAAGAAACAAGCACAATTATGGATATTATCAGAATAATACCATCATGTCTCTGACATAACATACGTGATTTAGAGCGATCAGAGATGATTCTGCACAAACACACTTGTACAACTATTATGACATGTCCACACTCTATGAGGGCAATCATGCACACTGTCCGGGCACTGTAACATCTGCTAGAAGTATTAAGAGTGGACACTGATATACCTGTATGTGACATTAGGATCACTACAGGCTAGTTGACTGGTGTGTATGGCAGATATATTTGGCACAATCCACATTGTCATGAATGTTACCCATCCAAGAAATGTTCTCCAACAGCTATGTATGTACTGTGTGCATCACCGGAACAGGTAGCACACATGTATCTGGTATAACATACTCAGTACCTGTGTTATATACAATGAAGTAGTTAGCACTGTGAGCACATGCTGGTTGACAGTCCACTTATCATCTACCCCAGGATACAGGTCACATACCTCTTTGTCTAATTATAGGGTGTAATGTCTACATTATACTGGGGTTGTAAGTCTGTTTTCCTGATGTAGCAAATCCCCCCATGTTTTTGTGTCATTGCAGGTGTTGGCATGGTTGTGGCAGCAATCTTTGGTGCGTGTTGATACTGTCTGTATTATACTAATATCACAGTTGGAGTAAATGATTGCCCACAATTTGTAGTCCATCAGACAGCTGTTTGGACACAGGATGTGTATGTCATCTGTGATGTCTGTCACTTAAATAATGGACAGAAAAGAGTCTAGCAGACAGTCCTAATGTATGGACCTGATCAATGGACCTGAGATATAAGTTACTTCACACATTTCAAAATTCTTCGATGCCATGTATGTGATACAGTGGTCTCCCCACTTGGTGATATAGGTGTTTATGGCCATATCTGACAGTATTAAATGAATAATTCAGTGTGGATTTGTGTCAAATGCCTTGGGCTTGTCAAGTTCAAAATGATGATAATGCAGTCATCATGCATGTCCTAGATGACCTCTTTGAGGACATCTAACAGATGTAACAGACATGATGTATCATTAACAACTCACACACGTCTGTTGCATGCAGCCGGGATATTTCTAGTGTCCATTTAGAAAAGGTCCATGATGACATGTTGGTCTACCTCACAGATGAGGAGAGTCAGGATGTGTCTATACATGCATCCATTGGGTGCTGTCCATGCCCAACTCAGATGGATGCATGTTGATGTACACCATTCTACAGGAACATAGTCTGTGTGGAGGGTATGTTGAAGTGTGTATTCAACCATGTCAGGAAGGTGTACGTGATGTGTCATGTGATAGGTGATCTGTGATGTTGTCACAGCCCATTGATTCTGTGTGATAGGCCTGGATAAAGGTAAGAGAGTGCATACTAGCTATCCTCAACTGGCCTAGGGTTTGAACAGGATCTCCCATGCAGGGATCATTGAGAAACTCTTCCAGCTGGGGATTAAACCTCATGTCACAAGATTTATTTTATTTATTTATTTTATTTTACATTTGTTTACCGGGAACGTCCATCTGGACATAGGTCCTTTTTCAGTGGAAGCCCAGGGAGAAAAGCTCCGCAAATAATTTTAACAGAATAGTAATTCAAGGAAGAGTGTTAATCAACATTTTGTCTACATGTATCACAGTATATTAATAGCATTCAACATTCAACATTAATTAACATGTTACATAACATTTTTAACAGATATAAATTACTATGTTTTGGAGAGGTCTGGACTGTCACAGATGTAGAACCATGACTTCAGTAAATGTAATTTTAAGTGTTTTTTTAATTCATGTATGGAAGGTATAGCAGTGATGAGATGGAGTAGTTTATTTCATTGTTTGGCAATAGTGTTTGAGTAGAGGGATGAGCCAGCAGCACTGCTGTCTTTAGTTACTTTGAGAAGAGGTTTGTTTGTGGAGCAGAGGTTTCTAGTACAGGAGTATGGACTTAGTTGTTGTAGAGAAGGTTTTTTTTTGGGATGGTGTAGAATTTTGTGGGTCAGGGTAAACTGATTGCATAGAAGTAGGTTCAGAAGTTCAAGCCAATTGAGTTGTTTGAGAGCCAGACAGTGGTGCGATCTGTAGGGATTGTTATTAGTGAATTTGGCAATTTTGTTATAAGAAGCATCAGGTTTGGATAAGGTCGGATTTTCTAAGGTTGGTGAGGATTGGAGAGGCATACAGTAGTGTAGTGATGAGATGAGTGCGTGCAATGGTGGCTTTAGCAGAATTTGCTAAGAACTTTTTATTTCTATATCTATATCTATAGAGTACCTAATTTTTTGTCTACTTTCTTGATGGTGAGGGAGATATGGATGTTGAATTTCATGTTAGGGTCAATTATAACCCCGAGAAGATTTGTGTGGATATCAGGATATATGATAGTTTTATTACTGCAAATGCTAGGTCAGGCTTGGTTTGTTGGGTTGGATGGAAAATGGTAAGTTTTGTTTTGCTAGGATTGAGTATTAGCTGGTGATTATTGTGCCAGGATTCAACAGTGAGGAAAGGAAAGGAAGCTTGTGTTTGCTGGTGCAGTTCTTGGAGAGAAGGCACAGGCTAATGTGGAGTCATCTGCATATTGGATGACTGAAGAGTGGAGGGTGGAGGTGTGTGGGTTATTTGTAAAGATAGTAAATAACAAAGGTCCAAGAATGGAGCCTTGTGGAACTTCTTTTGTAACAGGGAGCAGAGAGGATAGCACTTGGTGCCATTTAACTGCCTGCTATCTTCGTGTTAGGTAACTATGAAACCAATTGATAGTAGATTGCCTAAGATTTATTTCTGACAGGGCTTTAATTAGCTTGTTATGAATAACCATATCATATGTCTTGGAAAGGTCTAGGAATAGAGTTGAGACATATTTGCCATCATTTCAATGCTCATTAACTAAGTGAATAAATGACATGAGAGCAGTGGTTGTGCTGTGGTGAGGCCAGAACCCATGTTGGGTGTTAGTGATCAGTTAATGTGTGGTGAGGTGTTGCATTATTTGAATGTGAATACACCTTTCCAGTATTTTTGAGAGGGGGGACAGTCTGGCTATGAGGCAATAGTTTATTAGTTCTTTTGAGTTTCACCTTTTATGGAGGGGAACAATATGAGAGACCTTCCAGAGGAGAGGGACTTGATTTTCAGAAATGGAATCGTTAATTAGGATAGTTACTGGATATGCTATTGCTTGAGCAGCTATTTTCACAAATTCTGCTGGGTATTTATCTGCAGCCAATGTGGCTGGTTTTTAGCTTTTTGAGTATTTTTTTTAATCAGGGAAACGGGCTGGTTGAAAGGTAAAGCTGCTTTCATTAGTTAGGAGATCTTGTTTGTCATTTGGATTGGGGATGTTGAGATTTTGCTAGTGCAAGTATAGATTCTGTAAAGAATGTTTTAAATTGAGTGGCTATATCAGTTGAGGTGTCTTTTGTAGTAGAGGTTCGGGTCTTATATTTTCCTGGCTAAAGAACATTATTTATAGCTATCCAAAAATGTCTGGGATTATGTTGATGTTTACTTTGTATACTATGGTAATAGTTTATTTTGTCTGTTCTGCTCATTTTTTGGATTTGTTTCTGAGCTCAAGGTATGTTTGTTTTGTGTTTATTGTTTTAATTTTGTAACCAGTTGGACCATGTTTTGTCTCTTGCATGAAGCAGAAATCTGGTTTATTTGCTCAACCAGGGAGCATAATTACATTTAATTCTAAAGGTTCTAGTGGGGGCATGAGAATTTAGTATGCTCAGGAAAGTGGAGTTGAAATGCTTAACTACTTCATTTACGTTGAGTTGCTTAATGGGGTTCCAATTACAGGCCAGAAGTGCTGAGGTGAAGTTAGATGGGCTGAAATTCTTTTTACTGCATATTTGTTGGAAGGTAGTAGGTTTGTCTTGAGTTGGAAGGTGTCTGATTATATAGGAAGGCAAGTGGTCACTCAGACTGTCATGTAGGCATCCAGATTGACTTACATGGGAAGGTTTGTTGGAAAGTGTCCAGTCTAGTATAGACTGTCTGTTTGTTGATTTGTCAGTTCTGGTTGAGGAATGTATTAGTTGGCTGAAACCATGGAAGTTGATATGAGTAGTGGGTATAGTTGTGTCACATGGTGTTCAGTCAATACTGAAATTACCTAGAATAATGGTTTCTTAGGAGAGTGCATCAGATGCCCAGTGGAGTAAGTTCTCAAGGGTTGGTAAGTTATTACTAGGTGGGAAATAGCATCCAATTATATTGATTATTTTCCTAGTATTGATTTTTAGATTAGATAGCAAACTTTCTGTGGTACCTAGGACTGGGATTGGTATGTCAATTGTGGTGACATTTATATGGTTTTTAAATAATATTGTAACACCTCCTCCCTTTTTGCCTGTTCAGTCTTTGCATATTAAGTTATAACCAGGGAAATTAATTTCATTGTTTGAGATTTCAGGTTTTAGCCATGTTTCTGTTAAAAGTACTACATCTGGAGAATAGAGGGAAAGTTTAGCATGCATGTTATGGACTTTGTTGATATACTTCTCATATTGATGATTAGTATTAGCAAATTGCTAGTATTTTTGCAGAGATAAGGTGGCTTGTGTGGTATATTTGTTTTGGGATGGTTAATAGAGGGTTTAGAAGTGTCGGGGGGTTAATAAAGAGATTAGAAGGGCCAGAGTGTGGGTGTATATCTCAACTGACAGTTTGGAAGCAATATGCACAATTAGTTTTATGATTTTGGTGAAGTACTTATTGTATAGGAAGGATGGTTTATTGGTGTGCTGGTGTGGAGATGTTTCTAATAGAATGTGGTGAAAGGGTGATATGTGAAAGAGAGTTGGGTGTAGGTAGTGTTTGAGTGATATAGTGTTTGTAGTAGGTGCAGTAGTGGTTATATGGTGTACAAGTGATACTGGTACAGTATGATAACAGGAGGTGATGTGTGCAAGTAATGTTGGAGTGGAGAGTGTAAGAATGTGAGAGAGGATCATGTTGTAATGTTGGTGTTTGGGCTAGATTAGATGGAGACTACAACTGGTGGAGATAAGGTTATTATAGCTAGTTACAAGAACAAGTGCTTGTGGAGTAGGGTTGTTATAAGTTAGACACAGTAGTGGTTAAACACAGAAGTTAAACACATTGGTAGCATGTGTCTGAGTAGTTAAGTGGGGCTTTATAGTCATGCTAGTGTTTTGAGAGGGGAGTAGAGGTGAGATAGGGTGTGATGAGTATGTTAGAGATAAATGGGAGAATGCCATGATTGGACTGTGTTGAGTAGAGGGTGTAGCCTAAGATGTATAGATCTAAGGAAAGAGGGGGTGGGTGGGAATGGGGTTAGGGTAGGGGAGCAGAGTGAGCCCGAGTGGAGCGAGGGCAAACGGAGGGGGTTGAGCCACTAGAGGCAGACAAGGAATCCACCAGAAACAACCAGTTTTGACTATCTTGCCACAAGTAAGTACAGGGAAAGGGCTGCAATTTGTTGAAAAAAATACCAAATCAACCTGTTTTCAATGGTCCATGAGATGAGCAACCAATAGCTCACTGACAGATCACATACTGTGAAAGTTGGTGAATCTACCTGTAGAGCTGTCACCATTGGTGTACCCCAGGGTCTGTGCTTGGCCCTTTTCTGTTTGGAATTTATGTTTTGACAGTTCAGATTAAAGTATACTGTATTTGGCTTACTGCATTTTCTGATTCTGGCATACTGGGTGCAATCATTGACTCCACTTATAATGATAACATACATACAGTAGGGGCTAGCACAGACAAATGATTGGTGGCAAAGCCACACAGTCTACAAGTAAATGCAAAAATGTGTCTTTATTCTGTCCTTCTGCAAAGTAGAATTCCCTGCTATCTACAGCATTGACATCAATCCAGCTATGATGCAACCCAGTAATGCAAACACTAAGAAGACACATACATAGCAATTTAAACTTTGACAGCCACGTGTCCACATTGATATTAATGTCCTATGTTGTATACATCATAATTCAAGCCATTGTATTCAGATCTGAGGATTGTATTACAGCACTGTACTTGAACCTCATCAGAACACTAATATAGAGTACAATGCTCTCTTTTGCATGTACCTCACCAGACACATGCAGCAGCTGGAGAGACACAGGGTTATTTCACCAAGAAAACACAGGGTCTACAAACCATGCCATGATGTATGTTGATAGACTGAAAGCCATGTCACTGTAATCTGTACTCTATAGGATGAGGTGACTTCTGCCTGACCTCCAGGCAAGTCTCTGACCCTACCTGGTGGGAATAGTGGGCATCCACAAATCAGATATAGCTGATGATGTCAGCTGCGTCTGGTAAGGAGAATTTGATAGTAGCAGTGTCCCACATGCTGGTGTAAAAGGCTATCTGTAATGACAAGCTGGTGCACACACACACACACACACACACACACACACACACACACACGCACACACGCACACGTGCACACGAGCACACACACACACACACACACACACACACACACACACACACACACACACACACACACACACACACACACACACACACAGCAGTTGACTGCAGTGAGAACATAACCCCAACCTAAGCACACAGACTACGAAAATCAGTAATTTATGCAAGCACCACAATGCAAGTCTGACTTTTATAAGGCTGCAGGCCAACTTATAGTGGATAACATCAGCAGTGGAGATAGGAGAGAAGATGTTGGGAAGCCTGCATGAAATAGATGTGTAGGCATGTGCAAGTATCAAAATACTGTCAATCCACGGGACTGGAGTGGTAAATGTAGGATACACACTTCTGCTCTTCTGGCTAGTCATACTCACACACACACACACACACACACACACACACACACACACACACACACACACACACACACACACACAGACTTGACTGCAATGAAAACAGAACTCCTACCTATCTAAGTACACAGACTACAGAACACAGTAATTTATGCAAGCTTCATGGCACACGCCTGATTTTTACAAGGCTGTAGGGGCAAATTACAGTGCATGAAATCAGCACTGGATGTAGGAGAGAAGATGATGGAAGGCTTGCATAGTTTCATAGCATCATAGGATCCTAGGAAATTACTAGGCTAATGGCCCTAGGGCCTTTACAAGACTAGACATGAAAATCCAAGTACCCTTATTGAGCATAGTTAGACATTCATTGTTGTCAGAGTGATTTTGTGATCAGCACTGACTGTCCTTGTCCACAAGGGATATAGGAGCCAGCCCTGGGGTGAATTTATAATCACCCACTTAGTTGTCAATTTGTGCTTGAAAATTAAGTAGCACTGCTTCACATGCAGTGAGAGCCTAATACATAGGATCAGCAATCGCTGGGAGATATGTCTGTCTCTTCAGCACATTCTGTTTATGTCACAGGCTAGGTTGAGATCCCTGGAGCAAATAATTATTGTTCTATTTGATTTTCAGATGTCCAAAATTTACATTAGGGCAGGGTCCAAGACTGTTCTGTAGGCCAAGCCAAGATCGCCTTTCAGCTACCTGCATAATATTGAATACAGTGACAGGAGTTTCAGTCTTTCCATGTATGTCATATTTTGGAGGCTCTGGCTTCTCTTGGTCAGAAACCTCTGTGGTCTCTCCAGTTGCTGCAGATGTCTGGTGAGGTACATAGAGAAGGGAGTATTGTATTCAATTAATGGTCTGATAAGGGTTGAGTACTGTGTAGCTATGACCTCCCTGGTCTTTGATGGGATACCCTTAGTTATGAAGTAGGCAATGTAAAATGTGTGTCTTACCACTATGGATACATAGTGATTGAAGTTTATATTGCTATCAAAGTGTGCTTCCAAGTCTCGCACCACTGAGTTTGAGCTTAGAGGAGTGCCAAAGGGGGCAGTGAGGCATTTTCTTACATTAAGCTTCAGTCCGTGACTTTGGCACCAATAGTTTGCCTCTGTCAGTGTTTTCCATAATAGGTTAACATTGTTGGGGACTCTATATTATTGCACCAAGTTGACAATCATCTGCAAACTTGGTAAACCACAGGCCATCTGCCTTCACCTGGACTTCAGAGAAATAGTTTACAAACAGTAGAAGGCCCAGCACAGATCCTTGTGGTACTCCACTGGTAGCTGGTCAATTGGAGGTGACAGTGTACATTATGTCAGTGAGCCAGTTGGCTACCCATCTAGTAATGTATAGGTTAATCCCCAGATGGGATAGTTTATCTCTGATACTCAAATGAGGGATTGTGTCAAAGGGCTTGACTAAATCAAGATAGGTGGTATGTCCTGTTTTCCCCTCATCCAGGGCTTTGGGGACATTATCAAAGAAGTACTCTAGGTTTAATAAACAAGATCTACCCTTGAAAAAAAACAATATAAGTCAGGTCAAGAGTGTTGAAGGTCACCTATGTCCCTGTGGCTAAGTTCCATGATGAATTCTTCAGTAGTATTACAGATAAGGCTGACTAGGCTTATGGGTCAGTTGATGGATGTGGAGGCATGTTTGACTGTGAAGATAGTTTTAGTTTTGCATATTACCAGACTGATGTGCATTGCATATCACACATTTGCTATTAATTTATATAGTGTAGTTGATATTTTTATGAAAAAAGTATTGGAGACACAAGGGTTGTAGTGCATAGGGAGAGGCAACACATGACTGTATTGTACATATGTGACATATTGTTCAGTTTGTTAAGATTCCACATGTAGTTTTATGGCATAAAGAGTAAAATCAGTAAATAGTGCTAATACATGTTAAATGTGACTTTGCATAGCACAGCAGTAAACAATGGGTTTTCACAACAGTTAACAAAGTGTTTGTGCATGCAACATACACATTTCCATTATTTTCTCTGTTTGTGCATAGCTAAGCAGTGTGCAAACATAAGTCACACTGCTAAAAGTCTGAGAGTTAGTAGTGAGTGCATGAAACACACCTGCTGCTTAGCTGACTCTGTGGCAGCAGGTGCAATGCAATGACACATTTCTTTTTGAGACCAGATGATATTGGTTTTGAATCCAGGTGTATCTAATACTTTTAAATAAACAGTGATAATGCAATCACAGTGTTCTTTATAGTATTTTCAGCATGTGTTACTGTGTGTAGAAGGGTAAAGAAGCATTGCATGGAGGTGCGCAATGCCAAAGTCCGAGGAAACATAGAGGCCAAAAAGTGAAGGGATCCATTGCTTTTTCTGCTACTTATGTGTATTTTGTGTGATTCTATTTTTTTGACCAGATTATAAGTGTTAAAATGTGGTAGACAAGAATGTGGTGAAACGGGGTGCAAGCAGGCAGAAGAACAAAGGGAAAGCAATACAGGAATGTGCAAAAGAAAGGTAGAAAAGAACCATAACTATCCATTTCTTCAGCAGTAAAACTGATAATATATGCAGAATATTATCTGAATTTGGACTGTCACCTCCATAGAGAGGAGTGTCAATAACTTAAGTTGTATAGACAATTGGACCGAATCAAGTGTGCAAGAAGGTGTGTCTGAAATGGAGAGCTATGTATGTAACAATATTTTTTGTGGGACAGGTGCCCAAATTGTTTTTAATTCAGTAAGAGAGGAATGATGGGTAAGGGATGTAAATATGTATGGGTCAGGTAGGTTGGTTAAGTGAGGAAGCAAATGCAAACAAACAAGACAACGAAGACAATAGACATGGATGTGAGGAACATGAAAGGTTCGGAGACACCATGATTGGGGTGAGGGAGAGGACAACACAGGCTCATGCCTGTCAAACTTGGAGACAGGGAGAATCAAGTCCTCATCCACTGGGCTGTCATCACTGTCCCTTTACTCTGCTGGCAGCTGGAGTGTTTGACATCTTCTTCTCCTATGGACCATGAGGGAGAACAGCCTCTCTATCAGGTAGAAGGAAGACACCAATGGTGTGATGCATGAACCTATGCACCAACCCTGGCATCTCCTGGTGGTTGATGAAATCCTTACCTCTGCCACTGCTCCTGGAGGGTACCACTGCACCAGCTGTCAGGGCAGTAATACCTGAGGGTGCAGATAGTGTAGGGGCAGCAGAGGCAGTGCTGCTAGGTTGGATCCCTCATGTGCTGGGCATTGGGCATTGGTGCTGGAGCCGGTGGAGCAGGTGCAGGCTGATCCATTGGGGCTGGCCTACCTCATTGTGCTGTGGAGCATTTAGTGATGTGGTACAAATGGATGACATGGAGACATTTTGATGACATATAATAGAAAATAAAAAAGAGAGAAATAAGGGCTGGGGCGAGAGAAAAAAAAGATAAAATTAGTACCATTATATGTGACATGCAATGCATTAACACAATTATACAACTATTTTATCTGAAGTATGACATTTAAATATATGTCCTAACAAATGCACACTGTAACTATAGATTACTGACAGTAATTCTTGAAATGTGCATACATTGCACATATGTGTGTTCCAATTATACAGATTACAGTTTACAGCAGGGCATTTGTGCCACTTGTATAGAGTTTAATTTAATATAAATATTATTAAAGAAATGGAGTATTGTATAGCTGTGATTAGTGGTATTTGAAACCATAACCTCTGACTACACTCCTAAAGCTGTTTTTTTTTCTACAGTGTAATGAATGCATACTTGGTTTTACAGTTAGGATATGTATGCTCAATTTTCTACAACTGTATAAAACAACCAAAAATCTATCTTTAGCTTTTAAAGCTACAATGACACTTCTCTTGTGCTGCTTACATACCACTTGCTTCCCTAAGTCTCTCTATTTGAGCAACATGAGCCTGTCTATTGAGCTCATGTTCCTTATTAGCTGGGGAAAGAACAGAAAAGAACAGGAGAGCATTATGCATACCAGTCCTGCCTATATTTAGCTTTTAACTATTACAAGTACTCTCTTATGATCATACACAGTTTTGGGATGTCTGCAGTCTCAAATTCATTCAACCAATGATTGAGGCAATCCCTTTTACACCTGTGTAAGTCATTAAAATGATGCTTGCACTGCTCTCCAGTATGTGGGATTCCAGTAGCACTGGATACAACTTGAGCCAAACTATTCCACACCTCAGGCTTCTACTGTGAGCCAGAATAGTCCCCATGCATAATCCTTTGGCTATGACACTTTACTAGGAGTCCAATAAATATCCTGGACACCCCACATTTGTTCCCTAAACTGGGCACCTTCCCTTCTAATTCCAGACATGTCTAATATTCAAATGAGAGCAATGGCAACTGTTGCTTTCCCTCCAATTTGAGTTATGTTTAATGGTAATGCACAAACCTGAGCATAGATGACAACTACATTTGTGCAATCTTAATGGGACCACAGTATTGCCAAGCAGGGAGGAAATAAATACTTGAAACTGGAAGGTTAATCTTACACTTGTCCTTAGTTTGAGGGGTGTCTGGTGATATAGCTTGGAAATATGCATTGAAAATTAGAAGGTAACTGTTAGGTGAGTTAAGTTTGCAGACATGCACTCGGGGCATAAATGTCATGACCTGACACATTTGTTTTAGTCTTTATACACTGTTAAAATTGATTTTTAAAGTCTGGGATTCAAACCTAGGCATAAGGGACAATGCATTTCCTCCCCAGAGTTGATCTTCTATCTTTGCCACAGAAGAAGTGCTGTTCTGACATAGTCAGGAATCATTCATGAATACAGGTGACAGTTTGAGGTTTTACACAAGTATGTGTGTGACCTGACAAGGTTCATCGATATAGATCCAGTTATGCATATGTGTTATGGAATTGTGAAGGCCATGCAAGTCCAGATAGCAGAATTATACTTACATACCTATAGTATTAAGTATACCTTCAGTCATACATCTAAAAACACAATAAGGGTGTCTTCTCCCTCATACATATAATGGGAAGGGGAACAACAGTAAAAATGAATAGAATATTCTGTATTAGAACCCAGGATCATGTGTATGACAATACTACATCCACATCTGTTGCCACAAGAATGTTGAAATAACACTTGTTTATTTTTCAGTTCATTGTGATAAACTGCACTGCCAAAACATTAAAAATAGGTTACGCTCCCTGTACTAGAACCCAGGACCATCTGTACTCCAGCCCTACACTCAGATCTTCTTCCACAGGGCTAGTTACATGACATTTCCTAATGTCCCACTCATTCTCTGTGTTAACTGCTGCGTGATGCTTCTTAGCATGTTAGCGCAGTGCACAGTAGAATTAATTGAATGTATCCATTTTCAGTTATTGGCTGTCTGAGTCCTATCTGCAGATGTATGATGGCTGCATGTGTTGGGTAACCTTGCTAACCACAACTCAATGCCACTAAGTGAAGTTGCATGATGTAAAGCAAAATTTGCAACAATGTATTGTTTTTGCCTTTGCACTTTTGCAGATGCCCTGTCTGCAGGTGTTCTTTAGGTGTTCTGTCTACTTCCTGGGTGGGCCACTAGTCCAGTTTTGTGCACTGCTAAGCTTCCTGCAAATGAGATAAGAGCAGCCAGACCTGACATTCATTTTCTCCATTTCCTTTGTTTACATTAAACTGCATGCCATGCAAACACTGGCCAAAAAAATAAATAAAAAAATTTAAAAAAGGAAACTGAGGAAAAGTAATCTATGACACTACAAAATGCTAGTACACATGAAATATTTGTACATAGGTCTGGATTTGAACTCTCACTCCAATGAACCTTCAGAACAATGTAAGGCTGACTTATCCCTCTTTCCCACACTAAGATCTTTGCAGCAGTGAACTGAAATCATTCAGCATACAGCCAACTGCAGCATCATCTACAGTACTATGAAACCATATAACAGTCATTTGTACATGTGTTAATTTTGGATGTAGTGCACTGAGTGATGACACAACCATTTATGAGTATTGCTTGCAAATATACAGCTCTTTCTTACATCTCCGTGTTTGTTGCTCATTCTTGTCTTATCTGACCCATAATCTCAGACATGCAGTCTGTAAGCCGTTATATATGTATCATTATCCTTAAAATATGTGAGGATATTAAAAGGAAATAATACAATATACAGTTGCCAACAAATGAAGAGGAAGTTAGATGTTAATGAACAAAACTTGTCAATTGTGTGTTGCTTACTTACATTTCCAACATTGAAAAATTACTTCTAAAACTGTGTAAGCCTAATCTGATACACCCACTGAACGTAGGGCAATCTGCATTGCTGTTGTGTTTTCCTTCTCCCTACCAGTAATCATTCACAGTTACAATCCATTAAAACCAAACACTGAGGAAGTGTTTTCACTATGTTTACATGTTCTACATGAGGACACATATTTGGGATTCAGCAATTCTGATGAGTTCACACCTGATTTGCATCTTCACTGTGGTGACAGCCCTGAATCTACACCATAAAATGGAAACCATATACCTAGGGAACCTGAAGGTGAGGAGACTGGTTTATGTGCAGAACACAGAAAACAGGCTTTTAATTTGGGATATACCTGCACAGAAGATTACTGAACTTGAGAAGTATGCTTCCATTTTTCAGCTATATACTGCACATGTTGAAATGTCATTAAGTAAAATCTGTCTCACCTTATTACTTTTCACCACAACACTTTCCAGATACCCATTTTTCATCACACCACAAACCCACCTTACCATACTACTCCATGTGCATATCTCACCATCTCTCCTGCACTTGTTAATATTGCTAGCCTTCAATATTTTTCACTTAAAATAATACCTACTAAAGATAATCAATATAACCCTCAGTTATTCAACAATGAGCTTATCAAACAATTGAAATTACTTACCAACATTGCCTCCAGGCTGCTACTTAGTGGTGAAATCCACCCAAACCCTGGACCACTCTCAGATAACACCAACCCTCCTAGTCACTCTAGTCTCAACACCCCTACACATCCAATCCTAAACAGAAAATAAATAAGACCTATTGCTAATGAACATTAATATTAGAAGTATAGCCAACAAATTAAATATCCTCCATGCCACTCTAGCCACATACTCCCCAGACATAGTAATAATCATTGAAACATAGCTAAAACCATGTACAAAAGATGAAGAAATACTACCCACAGGTTACTCCATACTACAGGTGGACAGGCTCAACAGAAGAAGAGGTGGAGTTTCTATCTTCTTTAAAGACATCTCACTTTAACTTTCCTTGACTGCAAAACCCCACAACTCCACAGCACAGAAATTATCTATACCACACTAACTATAAATTCAAGAAAAACACTTAATATAATTGGCTGCTATATCCCACCTGGAAATAATGCCCCTACTATAGAAGATCTATTGCACTGGGCAAGTAGTACTCTTAGTCAGGAGACATTCATACTGGGTGATTTTAATTTAGACTGGCTTGCATGTGATATAGATAACCCCATCCATCACATAAACTTGCATGATTTTACACAAACTGTTCAAAAAACTACCTGAATAGTTAAAGCTAGTACAAAATAATCAACCTTGGATTGGATATTACTAAATAACTCCTCTCACTCATTCCAATTAGGTTTCCTTCCTGATGGTCTGAGCAACCACCTACGCACATTTCTTATACAAGAACACATATTCCCACTAAAACCTACTATGTTTAAACAACTTAGAAAAAAAACATAACTTTAATATTGACAGCTTCCTAGCTGACCTACAAAGGTGGAATTGGACTCCATTCAAATACCTTGACCTAGATGATGCAATGAGCCACTTTAATAAATCCTTTTTAGATATACATGCACATGCCCCTGTTAGAAACATCAGAGTAAAATCAAATTATGCCCCCTGGCTAAGCAGAGACACTAGAGCCTTTCTGAAAACTAGAGATAAAGCCTGGAAACTATGGCATAAGACTAACACAGTAGTTTCTAAACAACAGTATCAGGAACATAGAAATAAGGTAAAAAAAAAACAAATAAAACAAGGTAAAATAAATTTCTGTCATAACATTCAAAACACATATCAAAAAACCCTCAAAAACTCTGGCCTGCTATAAGCTCAGTCCTTCACCCAGGAAAATCTACTACACCAACCCCAAACAATCACAACAACTCCGATAGCCTAGCTAAAATTTTTAACAAGCATTTTACTGAATCTATAATTACCCTTTCCAAGCAGCAAACCCCTACTCCTGATACCAGACCAGTCAAGTGTACTACTAGAAATGCCTCATTTTGTTTCTCCCCAGTTCATACAGCCACTATAAAAAAAAACTTCTCCAGAAACTAAAACCTACTATACTTCCTGTAGATAACTTACTCAGTGAATATCTCAAAATTGCAGCTGAATCTATAGCCTTCCCTGTATCAATCCTTATAAATAGATCCATTCTTGAAAACTAGGTTCAACTGCATAAAATCTCCCATGTAATCCCACTTCATAAAGGGGGAACTTCCACAGAATTGATCTGCTTTTATCCATCTTTATTAATAATCTATACACAGCTACTCTATATGGTTCTATAATACAGTATACCGATGATTCACTGCTTGTCTGTGTTGCCACTTCTCTATCAGCTCTTCATTTTCAAACACAGGAATCTTTCACTTCTGTTGAAAAATGGTTAGCCAATGCCTATCTAATTCTGAACCTAAACAAAACTAAATTATTACTCTTCCAACCTAACAAGACATCTATCTCATCCCCACCATTTAACATAATAGCCAAAGACAATACTGTCATCTCCCCAACAACCCATATGAAGCTTCTTGGAGTGGAAATAGACAATAACCTAAATTTGACTTACATGTCTCCCTAACAATAAAAATCTCCATAAGAAACTTGGAAATCTATATAGCCACAAAAGGTTCCTGACCAAAATGGCCAAAATTGCATTAGCACAAACCCATCTGCTCTCTACTCTATTATATGCCTCTCCAATTTTAACTAATCTTAGGAAAACTGACTTATCTAAGGTAGAAAAGCATGTTATAATAAAATTGCTAAGTTTGCATCTGACTGCCCATATAAAATGCATCATTGCACAGCTTTAAGGATACTAAACTGACTTGGACTTCCCAACATTATTCTTTACAACCAACTCTCTCTAACTCACAAAGCAGTAATACAACCAACCAGAACCCCCTGCACTACAAAATCTCATCCCTCTTTACAGTTCCAGCAGACAACTTTGCACTAACAATAAGAACTTATTCACCATCTCCAAGGCCAACAACACTGTAGGAGAATCTTTATTTTCCAACTATTTATCTCGTATAAGGAACTCTTTTCCTAACTCCATTCTCTTAATCTCATCCACTAACCACTTTAAGCCATCACTTAAAGCTTATCTAAAAAATAAGTGGCTATGTTCCTGTACTAAGCTCTTGTGAATGTACTGATACATCACAGTATACCCCAACCATATCCAACTTCTTCCCTGGTGTTTAAATCTGTATTCCTACCAGTCTGTCTTAACTTTATATCTTGACATAAGTCATACTTTACAAATAGTACTAGCTATGTTTAATGCCTAGATGCAACAAAGTTGCATTTTCTTATGTATACTACATTTATTTACTTTATACTTTATTGATTATTGTAATTCATGCATTAAAAATGTACTGTTACTCATGGAGCTTTTCTTCCCGGGCCGCCACTGAAAAAGGGCCTGTGCCCAGTCGGACTTTCCCAGTAAACAAATGTTAAATAAATAAATAAATAAATAATAAAATAGTTTATATATATATATATATATATATATATATATATATATACATTTTTTTGATTAGCAAATGCTACACTTTTATCTGTATGCATTAGTTAGAAGTGTACTGATGGCATGGGCATGTTTGTCAGTGGATTTCACAGGTATGCATGATTGGCAATACCTTAAAATGGAATATTCTGTGTTACATATGTAGACATGTTTTAAGGACATTTCATTTAATTGCACTTTTAACATTTCAGTGATGATTTGTTAGCAAACTGTGTCATTTGCCTGTTCTTTTGGGGCTGGGGGAGCAAAGCTGCAACTCTGTTATGGCCCAAAAATGGATATGTTGTTGTTGTTACTCTCCCTTTTTTTTTGCATCCAGTCTGTTGCTCATATTTCAAATCTCTAGACAGATTTATATTTCTCCAGTGGGTAATACTGAAATGTTACCTTTTCTGTTTTATCTGGGAACAGTTATTTTGTAGTTATGTGATACTTACTTGTATTATCCTTCTGTTGTCTTTTAGGATACCTAGGACTATGGCACCCAGGTACCTTAATCCCCCAAAACCACCCTTCAGTGACTCTGAGAATCAGGTCATTGTGGAAGCTGTTAGGTGATATGATGCCTTTTTGCATGAGAGGGGACGTGGCGATATGTCAGGCAGAATGTAAATTTGACAGCAGATAGTTGCAGATGTGAATGCAGTAGGCAGCCACAGCAGGACATACGATCATGTGTGCCATAGGGCTACTGACATGATCTCACTTGCACGGAGGAGTGCAACTGTAGTGGCCTGTGATCAAATGGTTTCCAGGGGCTGCTACAGAGCCATCACTAACCGCAAATGAAGAGTTCCCATCCACTGTCAGAGATCCAGAGAGATCCCATGAAAGTGTAGAACAGCATGCCCTTGACATTGGCATTACTGTTTCAGGGACAGCAAGTATATCCCAGGAGGAGCTTCCAGGTAGGCTTTTGTATCTCAACTGTTAAATACTGTTGTATAGTAAAATATTTACATCAGTATGTTAGTTCTATTTAACAAGAAATCGGTTATGGGACTGAAGACTGCTGCAGTTAACAACCCATTCTGACTAATTACACATGGGGCTTAGGTTGGGCTTGTCATCCAAGTTCTTGCTGAAAGTATAGTTAATGGACATATAAAGGGAAAAAATGTTTTACCTCCTGCGTTACTGTTAATTCTGATGATGTTGTCCTTGCCTTTTGCTAACTTCTTCCAGGGCCCTCCAGAATAGGGACCATACCATCATCTGCACATGGTAAGCCAGACATTTTTATATCAGTACTGCTGAGCAGTTCAAAGAAATATTTTAGTGTGTGATATTGGTGCCAGGACTGTTTTGTGTATTGCTATACTGTCTGTAATAATGGCACCACTGTTAGTTTGTTAGCATATATTGTGCTATAGTAGTGTAGGTATTAATGTTTTCCTTTGTTTGTTGCTTATTATCATAGGTGATCCTGACAGTGAAAGTGTGGGACTTCTACCACCTGATGTCAGAGTATCAGCAGACTCTGATGATGATGATGATGGTGGTGGCCAAACAGATGCACAGTCAGGGGGTGCAGAGGTTGAATCTGACACTGAGTTTGACATATAGCCATCCCTTGAAATTCCTTCAGACACAGTAAGCCTATGCCTACACATTCCAGTGAACCCTCAGATATTGGACAGGTGGGGGGATAGAAAACTGATCAGGGAAGTGTGCTTACTGTGGCTTCAGTGGCTGTTGACTCTGGCTGTAGTGTGGGTGAGGTGCCATGCAGATGGGCTGTTAGGGGTGCTCAGAGGAGGCCTGCTGTCCATCCTTCACCTGATCCAGGCATCTCTTCCCATGCCACCTAATGTATGTTTAGTGCCACCTAATGTATGTTTAGTGCCATCAAGGAGGCACAGGTATGTTCCCATAGGTTCTCCAGAGAAATTCTTAGGGTTGTAGATGTAGCGCAGGCTGACATGAGTGTCTGCCTCCACTGTGTTGCCATTTTAATGGATCTGATGAATGACATGTAATGGGCTGTGTCTGTGATGGAATGTCTGCTGGGAGTGGGATGGCATCCTCGTGACTGTAGGTCAGCCACATAGGTTTATAGATTCATAGGAGGTTACAAGGCGATTGGCCCTATGGTCTTTTTAAGCCTAGTCATGTTATGCCCTGGTTCCTTTATTGACCAAGTTGTATGGTCTATATTTTTAGTGTGAGTCTGTGATCAACTCTGACTGCCCTTATTCAAGAGGGACATTGGTGAAACCCCTGGGGTAACTTTATGGTCTCCCATCCAGTTGTCTAAGTTATGCTTAAGTAGGGTCATTGAGGAGCTCTGTTTTACATGAACTGGGAGTATGTTCCAGAGGAATGTCAATCTCTGGGAGACATATCCCTCTGTCCCGCATGTCCTGTTAATGTTGCAGCGTAGGTTAAAATCCCTAGAGTGAGTGAATCTTGTCCTATTTGACTTGCAGATGTGCATCATTTCCATTAGGGTATGATCTAAGACTGCTCTGTAGGCCAGGCAAAAGTCACCTCTCAGCAGCCCATAAGATACAGAGTAGAGTGACAGTGCTTTCAGTCTGTCCATGTAAGTCATGTGTTGAAGGCTCTGGATTTTCTTGGTGAGAAACCTCTGAGGTCTCTCCAGCTGCTGCAGGTATCTGGTGAAGTACATGCAAAAGGGAGCATTGTACTCTATTAGTCATCTGATGAGGGTAGAGTACAGGGGAGTTATAACATCCTTAGCTCTGAATGTGATCCCTTGCTTATGAGATGTGCAACATAGAAGACCTTCCTTACCTCTGTGGGCAAGTAGTGATCAAATTTAAGGCTGCTATCAACCTGTGTTCCCAAATATCTCACCACAGGGTTTGAGCGAAGTGGGGGGTACTGTTAATATTGTAATTTGCAGATACTTCCCATTTGTCAAAAGGGATGATAATACATTTTTACATTTAGTTTAAGCCCATAGCTTTGTCACCAGTAATTTCCCTGTGTAAGCCCTTTGTGTAATATGTCAACATCTTTGGGGGACTCAGTGATTGCACCCAGTTTGCAGTCATCTGCAAACTTGGTAAGCCATAGGCCATCTATTTTCACCTAGAGTTCTGAGAAATAGATTAGAAACAGTAAGGCCCCAGCACAGATAATTGTGGTACACCACTGGCAACTGGTCTGCTTGTTGAGGTTGAATCCCCATCTTTGACTGTATATGTTCTATTGGTTAGCCTGTTGGCTCTCTGTCTAGTGACATATGGGTTAATTCCCAGCTTCCTGAATGGGGGATTGTGTCAAAAGCCTTAACTAAGTCAAGATAGGCTATATGTACTGTTTTACCTTCATCCAGGGCTTTGGTGACATTCTCAAAGAAGCCCACCAGGTTTAATAAGCATGATCTGCCCTTAACAAAGCCAGATTTGGTCAGGTCAAGAGTTTGAAGGTCACCTATGTCATTGTTGATAAAGTCCATGATGATTCTGTTTATGGCCTTGCAGATAAGGCTGGTTAGGCTTATGGGTCTATAGTTCCCAGGGTCAGTTGATGCCCCCCCCCCTTTGTGCAAGGGAATTACTGTTTCTGTTTTCCATTGCACTGGGACAAAGTCAGTACTTAGATTGTGGTTGAAGAAAGTGCCAAATGATTCCACTAGGTCCTGTTTTAGACCATTTAGTAGGCAGCCTGGGATGTTATCTGGTCCCATAGAGGTTGTGTTTGGTCATGGAGAATATGGTTACGATCTACTCTTTGTAGATACTAGGTAGAGGACTGGTGATAGGCATACTTTGAGGTATGTCTGGTGGGGACAGGGTGATGAAGTTTGCCCCAGATCTGTCTGCTAGCAGGTAGGCGATGTCCACAAGGTCAGTATGAGAGGTATCATACACTACTAGTTCTGCACAAAGCTAAGCCTTCCCTTTTAGATTTCTGACATAGCTAAAGAATGCCTTGGGATTATCCTTAACAAGGGATGCTAGTTTAGCTTCGTAATTGGCTTTAGAGGACTTTACAAGATATCTAATTTGCTTTTTCAAGCTGTGGAGGGTGTCCTTCATCTGCTGAGTCAGTTCCCTCTTGTTCTTAGACATTAGTTTCTTCCTCTTGTTGTATAACCTATTTATGCTTGATGTCCACCAGGGTGGCTTGTTTTTTTGTGAGGACCTTGTTTGGATCTGTTCAGGTACAGCCCAGTCTATACATTTGTATAGGTGTTTAAACAGGGCATTTATGTACACCTCTGTATAAGAGTCATTGTTGACAGTGGTAGCAGGGAGTTTGAAACTATTTATGCCTTCACTTAGGAGGCTATAATTTGCATTGGAGAAATGTTTAATCCTTTTTGCTTTTGGGGGGTCAGGTATGATCGTTACTTCAAATGAGACTTATTTATGATCCCATCTTACTAGGGAGGGCAACACACAGGAAGTAGTGCAGAGAACACTTGAGTTAATGAGTACTAAGTCTAGGACATTCAAGCCCCTTATGGGGGTGCAGACTATCTGTTCCAGAGCATTTTTATTAACAAAGTCCAGGAACCTTAGGGCAAGCATGTTAGTGTTCCTATATGACTCCCAATTGAAGGAAAGATGGTTGAAATCACCCATGACCAAGGCATTTGTCTGTATAGTGATTGACTCAAGTAGGTCCAGATAAGCAGAGTGGTTCTCATGATTCATGGTGGGGGACCTATAGCTAGCAATGATATGCAAGGGGGTTTACCTACAGTTAGTTGGACATGGGGTAGCTCTAGGAAGTCATACTTTTTGACCAGTCTTGAGGTATATTTGTCTTTGATCAAGATGGATGCACCTCCACCCTTGGTTCTTTTTTACTCATTTTGATGTCTGGATGTGTGGAAGGCATTGTAGCCTTGCATGGCCAGAGTGGTCTCTGCAGCCTTGAACCATGTTGCTGTGACTGCACAGACATCAGCATCTTCAAAGGTAAGGAGTGCTTCCAGTGAGTGTAGTTTGCAATTTAGACTCCTAGCATTAAGCAGCATGACACTGATTTTGTCTCTAGTGGATTTTTTTTTACATCAGGAATTTTGTTGTTATGACATTGCCTAAAAAAGGCACTATGGGGGAGACAAGTACCTTTGCCCAATAATCAAAAGCCAAGAGGTGATAGTTGAAGACCATCACTGGCAAAGCAGCATGGTCTGTCGGCCATACCTTCCTAAGCTGACAGATACTGGATCCTCCTGGATTGACACCAGAAACTAAGCCAATTGTTGAAGTCAATCATGTTTTATTTATCACAGGGCATAATCCTGAGTGAAGGTAGAATGCTGCTTAAAGCTAGGGACATACCTGCCTGGGACACATAATCTGAGAACTCAGTCATGTCTCTCTTCACATAGTACAGTGAGGTATGTCTCAAGTCATTCATTCCAACATGGCTTATGACCGAGTCATAATGGTACTTGTTGAGAGACTTGACTGCGTACATGATCTGATGGATCCTGGCACCTGACAGGCAGCTGACCATGACCATCTCCTTGTCCAACCTGGTGATGGGGTCATCTATGTGTCTCACTATGGTGTTGTCTATGACCAAGACATTTGGTTTAGAGGTGTTTTGCCTTAGAGGCTTATTGTCTGAGACACTGCTGTGTGAAATATTATATATAGAGAATTTGGTTGCTTCTGCGGTATGTGCAGTAGGTTTGCACTGGGGACGTATCTGATCTTTAGGTAGGCTTCCAGTGAGTACCTCCACATATGTAGGTTTATGTGTTGTGAGCTTTTTATATGCAAGAGATGAAGTGTGTGTGCTAACCTGTTTAATATCTCGTGTGTAGTTATGTGAGAGAATTGATTCCAAATTCATAGTATAGATACATCTCTCACATGTTGCATTTATTTTTTGAGTAACTGGTTGTCAGTATACATGAGGCAATTGCTACATTGCTTTAGGATACCGATGTCAATCAGGCTGGCTGGAGAAATGGTGAGAAACAGTCCATCCATTATGCTAGGTATATATTATAGTAACTAGTGGGAAGTGGGTTAGATGAACCAGGTTTTGCTGTAAGACTAACAAAAAGTGACTATTATAGAGGGCTAGGGTGAGAAAACTGCATCAATGCTTCACAATGCACAACTGAGTTGCTCGCTGGGCAGATGTGCAATCTCTGACCAGCTCCAGTAAACTGAGTGCAAACCTGTGCAAACACCATGCTTAAATACAGGTGAAGTTAAATGATTTTAAACAAAGTTACCAAAGGGAAAGCTTAAGACTAAGCCTTATTCCAGCAATCCCAAACTCAGATGGATCCTTAGCTGCACACTTCTACCACAAGGGTGCAGGGGGAGCCTTCTTAATGTAAGATGGCTGGTTTTAGTGCTCAAATGATACCAAACAGTCAACTTTCAGCAATACTGAATCTAGCCTCTGGTATAAAATACAGAAGTACTAGAAAGTCAAAGTGCAGAATATTGCAGTCACAACAGCAAAAAAAAAAGTTTAACTAAAACAGCAATTCAGTAGAATACTCCCAGAAGAGTGTAGACCACAATTCTTTCTAGTGTGAAATAGCTGGTCTGGAACCCAAGTTCTTAAATCAGAACAAAGACACTTAGAATAACAGACACAGTTAGTCTTCACCAGCAATTCCCACCTTAGAAGTGTATAGACTATACTCTTCTGTGACAAGAATCTAGACCACAAACAATTCTAATGTAAAATAACTGGTTTGGAGCCTAAGTGCTTAAACCACAACTAAGACACTTTCAGAATAACAGAAACAATAAGCATTCAAACAGAAATTCACAGCTTAAAAGGGTGTAGGATACCCTCTCCTGCCACAAGAGTTTAGACCACAAATCTTCTGAATGTAAAATAACTGGTTTGAAACCCAAGTGCTTAAACCAGGACAAAGAATAACAGGCACAATAAGCCTTCACCAGCAATTCCCAGCTTAAAAGGGTGTAGGCTACACTCACCTGCCACAAGAGTCTAGACCACAAACAATTCTAATGTAAAATAACTAGTTTAGAGCCCAAATGCTTAAACCAGAACTAAGACACTTTTAGAATAACAGACACAATAAGCCATCAAACAGCAATTCCCAGCTTAGAACGGTATAGAATATCCTCTCCTACCACAAGAGTTTAGACCACAAATTTTCATAATGTAAAATAACTGGTTTGGAACCCAGATGCTTAAACCAGAACAAAGACACTTAGAACAATGCACACAATAAGCCTTCAACCAGCAATTCCCAGCTCAGAAGGGTAGAAGCTACCCTCTCCTTCCACAAGAGTGTAGAACACAAACCTTCTTAATATAAAATAACTGGCCTGAAGCTCAATCGCTTAAACCAGATTTAAGACACTTTTAATGTAACAGACACAATAAGCCTTCAACCAGCAATTCCTAACTTAGAAGGATGTAAGCTACCACTCCTGCCACAAGAGTGTAGACTGCAAACCTTCTTAATGTTAAACAACTGGCCTGAAGCCCAAGTTCTTAAACCAAAACTAAGAACCTTCGAATAACAGTTACAATTTAATCAGGTTACTAACAAGTAGTAATAAATGCAGCAGAATAAATGCAATTGAACAGTTTTAATAACAAGCATGAAAAGCAAATGAAACCCAAATACAGTAAAAGTAGCTAAATAAAGTGTAATTTTTTCTTTCCTTTTTTGTTAAGTGGAAAGTGAGGAAACAAAAGATAACTCAAGGTTAAGCAACTAAAGGATGGGCCTTCCCAACTAAACTCTCAGTACTCAGTAGAATGAGCTGATGAGATAGGTCTGGGAAGAGTGTCCAAAATCTGATTTATTGAAGGAGCAGGCAACTCAAAACCCACCAAGTTTAAGTATACAATAACAGTTGGGTGGGTGAGTGCGAAAAATAAAATGCAGACAAAGATCAGCAATTTTCTGGAAGAGTACAGCAAGCAAGCCAAACAAGCATTTCAGCTAAATAGAGATGCCATCAGATATTTCTAGCTAAACAAAGCATGTTATTTTTCAGCTTCTCCCACTAATTAGCTGATGTTATTCACTGTTTGCAAAGGAATTCTTTGCTCACTTTTCTAAATAACCCTAGCCAAGACCTCTTAAAACTCCAACAGAACAGAAAACTTAAAAGAAACAAATGTAATACAAGAAAAAGATAAAAAATAGAAGAAAGAAAACCTTAAATGAAAAACTTCAATTGAAAATAAAATGCAAATAGAGATCAGCAATATTCAGGCAGAGCACAGCAAACAAGCATCATCTGCTGTTAGCCAATGTGGCCGTGCCTGATCATGGTCCCACAGCGGCAGTACTTCCACTGCTCCATCAGTGGTTGAACTGTCCACACCCATACATGGCAGAGCATGGGGTCATGGTCCTGGACATCTTTATGAGGGGACCTCATCCAGCAGACATCGGTCACATTCAGGTTGCAGCAGTGCATCTGACCATGGAACTGTTAGAGACAGTTCTCATGATTGGGTATGACAATGATCAACTGCCACCTCTACCATACATAGTTCACACCTGTCTGACATATCAAGATGTAGAGCTAGCACAGTGCTTGGCTGTATTCATACAGACACTCACACACCAATTTCACCTGGAAGACCAATACAGAAACACACACAACAGTTACATGGCTCAGCTGTAAAGCTTAAAACTCATTTTATCTCACTGGCCATTTGTTACATTATCTAAATATTTGCCTACTTGTCTTTCTTACTCACAAAGACCCACCAACCTTTTGTGCCAGCTTAGGCTTCCTGCCCCCCCCCCACAACACCATCTGCAAGTAATGATAACTATGCCATATCCCTGTTTTCTATCTTTTGTTTTCAAGGATACATACGCTTTGTGTCTGATGCTCAGGGTACATAGCTGACGTAGTGTTTAGTATATCTACATTTGTGATGTTGAATTGGTAATTATATCTTTGACTTATATTGGTCTTAGAAAGTTAGACAGTTAATAGCATCAAATTTTTTCCCATCATTATTGTTAATGATCTTGTGAGGGTTGTGAAGTCTGAAACTGAAAGGTGTATCATTACTTTCTAACTTCTTTCTTTAATGATTTTCCAGCATAAACATACAGTGCTAAACTGAGGGCATGCAGTGAAACTTCACTATTTTTGAGATGTATGACTGTGTGAATCTTTGATGCATGAGGCCTACTTCCTAATAATGGGTGCATATAAATCAAATAAGTCTCTGCTGTCACATATTAAGGTCATTTCTGTACAAGTCACCCATCTATTAGTTGCTTACACTACCAAGTAACAACATGCAAGGACATGGCAGTATTATTACACAGTACACTCCAGGTTCAACATTTACCCTGTATATCCAGAAGTTGCAACAGTTTTAATTCAGGGATGACTCTGTCTGATGGAAGAAGTACACAGCCATTACATGGGTAGGTAAAGGTTGTGAGTGTTGCCCGACATCAATGGTACTATATATACTATGAGCATAGGAGGAAGGTTTTAGCACCTCAGGTGGTAAGTGAGTGTGTTATGCATTGCTTCTTAGCCAATGCAAGGGCATATTGAGCATCCCTACATCTGCCTACACCCACAGCAGCTGCTGGTCCCCCTCTTATTCCTCATCTGTATGTTGCTGTCATGACCTTGCCATTGGTGGTGGGATGTGTTTCCCTTACCCTTGTTGATCCTGCTGAAGCTGTTTTCTCAGGATGATGTTGTATAGTATGGCACACACTGTGAATATTTCATTACATGTACATGGATTGCACTGCAGGGCTCCCCCAGATGTATCTAGGCACCAGAACTGTGACTTCAGCAGTCCAAACACAAACTCTGTGATTTTTCTGGGTTGGATGTGTGCTTCATTATGGTATTCTTCAGCATGTGTGTGTGAATTTCTGATGGTTGTCATCAGCCATGGTTCTAGTGCACAACCTGCATCCCCCAGTAAATGACCGTGAGGGATATCCCCCACTGAACACCTGATACAGTTAGAAAGAGTGCCAGATATGTGAGTCATGGTAAATGTCTAGGTTGCCAGCACACGTGTTCAAGATGATTCCCTTGGCATTACACATAACTTGTCATTTAATAGAGTGAAAGCCCTTTCTATTTATGTAGAGCCTTCCCTGTTCCCTGAGTGGTGTCTTAATTTCTACGTGTGCAATATATGGGACCCAGTATTTCAGAGTAGTGTGCTACAGGGTAGAACTCTTGCATATTTCTGGGCTTATCCTCAGGAGTATGGGGAAAATATATGTGGTCACAAGCATGTTGGAGCATAGCATTCAGGAATTGATGGAGGATCCTGGATGCTGATGCCTGTGATACCCCCAGCATGTCCCCTGTTGGCCTCTAAAAGGCACCTGTAGCTAAAATTCTAAGTGCTACACATACCTTTGTTTCCACTGGTACTGGTTCCCTTCTGTTTGCCCTTGGTCTGAGTTGAGGACGACAGAGGTTGCAGAATTCCTGTAGTGTGTTTCTATACAATTTCCACTTCATGTAGATTGCAATAAGTTAACCAGGATCTGAAAGTCTTCTACTTCTTGGCCTTGGTCTATTAGCAGCAGCAGCAGCATAGATATCAACTTGTTGCACATACCCAGGAATTAAAGCAACAGTAGCCCCTAACATTGTTTTTCTGTAGACTCCTTTCCATGGCTGTATTCCAGTAGGTTTTGGAATTCACAGGGTAAACCAGCACTGGGTCTACATAGTTGCTTTATAGCTTGTTGAATAGCTCTTCCATCTTGGATTGGTTGATTAGCATGCAATTCGTCTGCTTATGTTGTAATTTCCATACCACAGTGTTTACCTTGTTTGTCTAGCTCTGCGCAGCTCTACACACTGTGTAAAACCACTTATTGAATCCAAAACAGTGCTCTACCATGTGTGCACCGTGCCACGACGTGCACACAGTATAAACAGACTGTAGGCTTTTTGAATCTGGCTGGGTAAATAAAGTAATTCCTTAAATGGAAATCCATATCATTTATTGAAATGGCTTCATCCACAGTGAATTCCAAGTTTTACTGTCGGTGATACATATAAGGTGGAAATTCCAAAATGTCTTGCACTACACTACTCAGAGCTTTGGAGTAATTAAAAGGGTACACTATGTTTGATATAGGCATTTGCGACTGTTTTCATTCTTTAGGTACCAGAGGAGCTCTCAGGTTTTTGGGGTAATGTAACAAACAGTGCACATGCATGATACAATATATTGTAAAACTGGCAATGCAGATTATCTAATGATTTAAAGCGGTGCATATTGGCTTTGCTTAGATTATATATTACTGTACATACAAAGTTGATTCACCACAATGTTCAGACAGAGAGTGTTTTTCTTTCTCCCTCTCCAAACACATACACATGCACACACAAATATATATCTAGCAATATCTATATCTATGTATCTATATATCTATTTGTAGAAGTATAGGGCAATGCAATGGCATATGCTTAAACTGAACTCCTTATCAAAAGATGGAGTTACCAAAAAATGTAAAAAACTTTGCATTATATTGCTTTTTGCAGGGTCAAGTTCCACCTGCACTACCATCCCACCACACACACACACACACACACACACACACACACACACACACACACACACACACACACACACACACACACACACGCACACACACACACACAGACATATACACACACACACACAGATCATCCAAACTTTATACTAACTCAAACATCACACAAAACTGGGAAAAGGAGAAAACATTTTACCTGGTATTCTGAGATCTCACTGCTGTCAGCACTCTGCAAGTGCACTCGTCATTCGATGTGCATGTTATTCGATCATTTGCTTTAACTAACATGCATGCGATAAGAGTGTACTACTACTTTTTTGTTATTCCAGCAAATCATGTAAAAAAACATAAAAACAGTAAAATTCATAGACAAACCAGTATTAGATAGGTATAACAATAAATATGGAACTGTAAATTACAACAGTAAATTATATCAATACACTATTAAATGCTCATACTATTTAAATGATTAATTAGAATTAATATAAAAGCAAACATTTGATATATGAAAGTATGAGTAATTAATATGTGTAATATCAATAAGGCAGAATCTTTGACCAGAGATTAAATCTGTTATATTTATATATATATATATATATATATATATATATATATATATATATATATATATCGCAGTTGGTATCCCATCAACTACTACTCAACACTCTAGCCTCCTTTAACCTCAACTCTACAGCTCTCATCTGGTTCTTTAGCTACCTTACTAATCGACAACAGACAACTAAATGGGATAATAAACTCTTCACACTCCTTCCAGTCTCTGTTGGGGTTCCTCAGGGTTCCGTCCTCGGCCCTCTCCTTTTCATTATATTCACAAATAGTCTAAACACTGCCACTAAATCTGCTTCTATCATTCAATACGCTGACGATGCTACTCTTATTTGCTCTACTTCCACACCCCAAGAACTCCAAGATAAACTTCAAAAGTTGTTTCTAGATATTGAAAATGACCTAAATGAACTTCAACTAATTTTAAACCCAAACAAAACAAAATTAATGATCTTCTCTAACAGGAAATTCAAAGAAAAAAACACCTCCTCTCTCTATCTACTCCACTAATGGCACTATAATAGAACCAGTTAACCAAACAAAACTACTCGGAGTCACAACTGACAACAACCTAACATTCAATAAACATCATTCACAATAAAGAAAGTTCACATCAAACTTGGTTCTCTGTATAGGGCCAAACCTTACCTTACTCAACATGCCAGACTAGCCACAGCCAGATCCCACCTCCTATCTAGTCTTCTCTACTGTTCTCAACTTTTCACTAACCTGCACAAGTCTGATTTACATTTACTTGATTCCTGCTATAATAAAATAGCAAACTTTGTTGCTAATATACCCAACAGGACCCATCATTGCCTTGTTCTTCAAAAATTACACTGGCTTGAATTTCCCAGTCTGTTATTGCTCAATCTGCTCACCACTGCCCACTCCATTATCCACAAATCTGAAAACTGCCCTGCACTCTCTAACCTAGTGCTACTAAATACCAACCCCAGGACCCTTAGATCATCCGATAAACTTATATTCAAGTTTACAAAGTCCCATAATTACTCTGGTGACTCTCTTCCCCTTCAAAGTAGCCAGACAGTGGAACCTATAACCCCAGAATATCTTAAAAAACACAGATTGTCATAGCTTCAAAAATTCCTAAAGGAATGCCTTACTTAACAATGGCTATGCTCCTGTAATACTCCTGGCTAGTTTCTCATGCCTTTGATCAAATGTTTTCTATTCTGCTATCTTCTTGCCTTACTTCTACCAAATGAAAATACCACAATGGTTTTTCGTTATAGATCTAATGAGTTTCATATTACTGCCTGTAATAAGGCTTAAGAAATGTAATGTTTTCTGTTTTACATTCACCTTTTTGCAAATTGTGATAGTTGGCAACTGTCAAACTTTTTTGTATATTGTTTGTAAATCTTTTAAAAAATGTTTGTAATCTTTTTGTACTATTGTTATGGAGCTTATCTCCCCAGGTCTCTGCTGAAAATGGTCTACTTGCTCATCCAGACTCTACCCGGTTAACAAATGAAAAATAAAAATGAATAAATAAAATAAAAATAATTTAACTGCACTGTTCATTCCTTTGGGGGGGGGGTCTGCTTGTCCAGACTGCCTTTAAGTGATAGGAGGAGTTATCAACTACCGATAAGTTCTGTAGTGTTGCATGTCATAAGGTTCTTCTACTTCTGCAGGAAACTGTTTTGAAGAAATTGCCAAGTGGATGCAATATATAGTCTAGTTACCAATGCCACTTGAGCTGACCATAGTTTTATATATCATGGCATGATCTTAGCGGATGTAAAATGAAAGCAGAGCCAGTCAGTTGGAAAAAGGGAATTTTACTTGTTTTTGAGCATAGTTCTGCTGTTGCTTTCCAGACAACAGCTATACTTGGACACTGAATAAGTTTCTGACTGGTCCCTGGATTGAGATTTCCATATGCTGTACATTTTATAGACTGATTCATGGGCCTTTCTTTGAATTAGCCATAAGTCCAGCATCTTCCAAAATGTGTCTTAAGATTTAACTAATGTAATGATGGGCAAGATCTGAGGGTGTTTAACCACTGAACCTGCTGTTGTAGTGAAGGGAGGAGAGTATTGGCCTAATTTTAACACATTCATAGTAATAAGATGGTTGAGGTTGATTTTTTCAAGCCTTAACAGAGTATCATAGATATGGGTCACACGACAGTGAGAATGCAGGGATCCTTTTATGCACACATCTATATAGACAAACACACACACACACAGACACACACACACACACACACACACACACACACACACACACACACACACACACACACACATGCACACACGCACACACACGCACACACACACACACACACACACACACACACACACACACACACACACACACACATATATTTATATAATTTCTATATTTGCATGTGTATATGTGTGTGTGTGTGTGTGTGTGTGTGTGTGTGTGTGTGTGTGTGTGTGTGTGTGTGTGTGTGTGTGTTTGTGTGTGTGTGTGTGTGTGTGTTTATATATAAACCTTAACTGAAGCAGACCTAACATACACTGCCATAATGCATTGGATATAAGGCTGCTTTTGTCAATATTGCAATGTACATGCATATCATAGATGAACTGTAGGTTGCTATATTTGGAGTAGTGTAGTGTAAGACTTTGGAATTCCACCAATAGCGTGAAAGACTCTTTAGATACGATTCAGAAATTGTATCTGTGCAACTATGTACCAGGAAAGGGCCTTCATAAAATGGAGATGGTAATCAGTATATGTGTTACATAATGCAGATCTGAATCCATCAATACTATCACACATGCTACACATTAAGTAGTGTCAGGATGCCCTGGACCTACATGAAATACCACATGTCTGACTGCAGCAGTATACCTTGACATGGTATACATTATAACAGTGTGACAGCTAGGTACATGGTGTGACCCATGGTAATACTTTACAATGACAATATGTAGCATGTAACAATCACATCCATTATAGCTAGTACTGATTTTGTAATACAAAATAACATACATTGTTAAGAATTATAATACTTCTGAGAATCTGGCATTTTGTGTAGATGGTTAAGGCCATGAGTTTTTAGTAAGCTTTGTCCAGTATCCCCAATTTGATTCTTTTACTCACCATCCGCACACCATATAAATATAAGAAACTGATTGAACCTGATTGCAGTCGCACAATGAGCCCTGAATAGGTACATGTGGTCAGTGTTGCATTTCAAAATACAAATAAATTGCCCACTTTTTCAAGTCCATATTGCACAGGTGATGTGGGAACAGTATGACTGCTATGACCCATAACGTGACGGTTTCACACATTACTTTGTGGACATTAGCAGTGTTGCAAGTACCGTGCACAGTGCTTTTGTGCTCACAATGGAGGTCTATAATTTTGTAGTGTAGGAGCCATTTCTGAGAGAAGTTCATTTACCTGTCCTGTTTGGAATTCCTGCCTATCAGCCTCTTTTGCATTTCATTCTATTATGGTACTCTGAAACTAATATTTTTGCTAGGCTACATTTTCACTCCAGCTGGTCATTACATTCTAAAGGTAATCAAATGATGGTCAATGGTGGTGCAGAGCCAAAACAAGGAATTTACAGCAGTATACATAACCAACATGTTGGCTACAGCAGGATACTAAATCCAGTGAGCCCATATGTGTGTGTGTGTGCCTGCATATATGTACATACTGTATGTGAAATATTGTGTAACAATGCATTTTGTAAATGACATAAAAGTTTGATGTGTGTGTCTTCATACCAGCATCACTGACTATATTGTCATCCTGGTGCTCACGTGCATTAAGGATCCTCTGAAGCTGCATGCCAACACTTATATCAGGCTTATCTATATGAGCAATAGTTGTAGTTGTTTTCACAGTACAAAGCATTTCTGATTTTTTGTTACTGAGGATCACTTTTCTGTGACGAATAAAGGCTTGTTGCTTTGGAACACTACTTGGGTTTCATGATTTTTAGAAATTATTGTGACTGAGCTCATCAATGAAGTTTTAAGAACACTAATTTCACTGTTTTTTATTTTATCCTCAGCACTCGTGGTGGCGAGGTTGGAACTAGACAGATTCCTGTGCTTGTTCATTTTTTCATGTTATGAAATATTACATACACTACAGATATCTGGCTGCAGGTCTCAGGTGAATACTATAATATTCCACCAGATGATTTAGGACACTAGAAGCGTCCATTCAATTGGCCCAAAACAAAAACAGAATCCACCACATTCCATTTATCTGTGTGTAGTATGTGCAGTGTTATATGCCATCTCTGCCATGGTCTGTGGACTGTAGATGTGGAGTCATTAGCCGTACCTCTAAAACAAATCCAGCATCATCTGCAACACACAGCAGTGATCCCATTATATGTGGCCTGTTACCTGCTTGCATGGTAGCTGGACACACTGGCCTCCATACCTGTCTGTGTGTACATCTACTAACTATTTATCCCTATGGGAAGTCCCCTGATGGAACCATTTGTACAGGTCAGACTTTTGCCTCAAGTGTGATTCATGAGAACTGCCTGGGTGATGCACAGAAATATTATAGATAACACTCTGGACATTGCATTTCATTATGCAGTTGAGGCAGTGAAAGCCCTACTTGTTGATGTATCTGGGACCTTATGGGCCAGGTGAGGCCTTGATGGCAATGCATATATTATCAAAAACTCAGAAGATCGGTGAAATTGTTGATGGTGTTAAATGCTTATGTGGTTATGGTTTTCTCCTCTGTTGTGCTTGGGAACCATATATGCTCCTTCACATGCTGCAGCATAATGTCAGGGAACTGGTGTAAAATATGCATTGCCAATGCTTGCTATACTACAAATTTGCCCCCTGTAGATCATTGAAAGGTCACAATAGCTAGAATAGTTAATGCTATGTATACCTTAGGGTCCACTACAATAGACAGCACCATTCTTTACTTCTCCCTTTATTCTATGTGTGGGTTACAAAATTTGACAATCTAATATAAGGTCTCCTTTTCCAAAAAGAAATTGTCTGTGACCTACTGGACGTTCAAGTGCTGGTAGTTTAGGTACTGACTATGCCATCAACACTGGTGCAGAGAGCTTTGGCATGTCACATCAGGAGCACAGACTCTGAGAGACGTTATTAGCATGTAATGCTCTGCTTTAGCTGTTGCTGTCACAAACTCTGTAACATCCTGTACAACAGCAATTCCTGACATTCAGAGTAAGTGAATGCCATAGCACAGAACATCAGTTTTATACATCCCTGAATCACCGACCATGTTGGATACCATTTACATAAATGCTGTGCTTCATTTGCATAGACATCATTTCCATATCATTATGCAGTCATTTACATACACAGCATACCGCTTTATTTTTAACCTAGTGTGGTCGCACTACTTGTATATCTGAATTATGTCTCCTTGCATATCACCACTGACTACACTAATTTACACAGTACTATGTGTTAACTGTGTATAAATACTTCCCATGGTAAAACAAAATTGTTTACAAAAAGTAAAAAGTTAAAATACAACTTAACAAATGTAAGTTAAGAATTTATATTTTGCAATTGCAATACCTAATTTTCAGTCAATTTAATAAGTTTCATTGTTGACTTGTGCGTGCTCATATCATAGCCTTGGAACTTCTTGTCTGGACTTTAGTGAACACTGAAAATAACATGTTCTTCTTTTTAAGCAAGCAGTAATCATCACAAATGCATTTTGTTGTTTGATTTATCTTAAAATAAAAACACATGATATTCAGAAACACTATACACTGAGAGCTCAGAAGAATCTTTAATCCAAGTTTTTTTTGTATCTTTGGAGTTGAGATATATATATATATATATATATATATATATATATATATATATATATATATATATATATATATATATCTATATATACAAAGTATATATAGTGATTAAAGGGTGTGGAGGGTAGTGCCCACTTTGAAGACTTGCAGAGGGCAGTAAGTGTTGTGTAATGTTCTGATCATCGTTACATATTAGTGTGATTTTTTTTTTTACATTTAAACAATTTGCATCAATCACATGGATTAAATATCAGGTGATTAATCACAACAAATAACTGCAAAACAGTTTACATCTGGTTCATTTTTTACTGACTAGAACTGAGATTTCTTAACACATAAAAAAGAACTGCACATGCAGAAAAATAAAGAGTGGCACACATGGAAGGCCTTTTTTAGTGATTTCAGAGGTACAATATCATTTTCATCAATTATACAGTTCTACATTCATCTTGTAATGACCTCCTTTTCAATTTTTAATACTGTTGTCACATGAAATCTACATTTACAAAGAAACATTAGAGCCTGTGCGTGCCTGATACAAGCATGATACATTACTGCAAAGGAAAACAAAAATATATCCAGGCCAGAAAACTATGTCCTAGTGATCACTGAGATACGTTAAATATTGAGGTTACTGACATTAATTGTAGGCTCTTAGCCCTACAGCATGTCAAAAAATGCAAATGGCATAGGCATTGATAAGATGAGTTGGTAAATGCTGCTGCAGTTTTCTCTTATTAGCACACCCATGCAGAGAACCATTAGGAATTTGACACATTTATTTAGTTATTGTATACAGCTTAATTTCACTTCTGCATTCTCTTCAACTCCTTCCACGTTTGCTCAAACATGTTGGTTGTAGATGGCATTTGCTTGGAGCTTAATTGTTCATTTATTTGCTGAGTAACACTTAGATAATCATTTATCAGTAGATTCTGGTTTGTACAAAGTCAGTGCACCTAACAGGAAGAGAAGAGGAGGCAAACATTTCATTTGTTATTCATGTATGCTGTTATTCCAAGGTGTAGCAACTTAATGAGACGTGTGTATGTGTGCGTGTGTGTGCGCGTGTGTGCGTGTGTGTGTGTGTGTGTGTGTGTGTGTGTGTGTGTGTGTGTGTGTGTGCGTGCGTGCGTGCGTGCGTGCGTGTGTGCGTGTGTGTGTTGGGAGGGGTACTTTACACCCGCAAGGGACACTGCAGAGGGTCTTTCCCTTGCAAAAAACACAAAAGAATTTTTGTTTTTGGCTCTCATTTTCATAAATTTAGCAAGATAAGTGCATACATTCCAAGAATGTCTTACTTAGGACTATAATTTATGAGCTTTTGAGATCAGCAAGTGTAAGGTATACTTTTTAGAAGCACAAATGCAAAATGGATCCCTGAATAGCTGATTTGTTATGTGTTTTTAATGAGGGAAATCATATTTAACCACATTTTGAATAAGACATAATTATGTAAAGATTTGTCCCGATGCCCTTCAAATAATACACACCACGTCAAAATGACATATGATGACCTTTTATTGCAAAATATTCTTAATCACAACTTTTATTGAACAGCATTCATAGTCACAAAATCAACTGATCTACGATAACATTTATTAATCACAACTTGAACATAACCCCCATTTAACAATTTAACAAGGTGTATCCTACTCACCCTGCCACAAAATAAACAGAGTTACCTCAACCGCTTGCTTACTCTTACTTATCAGTAGTAGTGTACCACTGCTGACTTCCATACACAACCAGCTTCCATGTCAAATCCAGCACCCAACACCAGAGGGGAAACAAAAGAGGGACAAGTCTGCCCCTCTTCTTTACCCACCAGCCTAACGCAGGCTGTTCCCCCTCTCTTACTGGAACACTTTTGCCAAACGTTCCAAAAACAAAGCCAGGTGTACATTCGATAAATCTAGTCCTAAGCCACTCAGGTGCACTCCATTCTCCTTAAAGCAAACTGGATCCCTGTTGTCAAAGTCCCCTGTGATCTGTAGTATGAATACCTAAGTTCAACAAATGCCTTGACAACCTAAAATTAACAAATTGATGGGCCCACTCAGTACCTATAAAACTGCCTGCATTCCACCAGATCAAATGTGGTATTATTTCAAACCACACGATACTCATACCCGGAAATCTCCTCTTTAAAGTAGAAAATTCAAGTCCTCCAATAGCCTAATAACCAACTGTTATTTTGGAATGACACTTAAATTGTTACTTGCTAAATGAACCACTAAAACTCATAGAATCCTAAGTTGTAAATGTATGCCTGCAAACTCCTCCTCAAGTTGATGCCATCTGAAGCCTTTGATACCATACCAAAAGATTCTTCACCTGTAACGATGTAAACCCCACTCACCGCCATCCAGCCTAACTGCAGCCTGTTTTGCCACCCAATAAATATAGGAATGACCAAAAATGACAACTCTTTTCCTAAAAAACAAAACAAAAAAAAAACACACAAACACACACACACACACACATTAAAGACAACTACCAAATTAGGCACCTGAAGACCAACAACTCACCATCTTGATAACCTCCACTGACATACCTTCTTTCAACAAATCAGAAGCTCTTCCAATGTGAAATAAATAAATAGAAAACCTCTCTCCCTGAAAACCCAAACACTGAAAAGCCTTTCTCATCACATACATAAACTGGTTACCCGTTATCACCCTATCCCGTTTTGAGAGAAAAACCAAGTCCTGTGCAGTCCCAGCATGTGACAGCTGTAACTTCCTGGCACACCACACTGGACACATGGACTCATCTTTGTCCTTTACCAAAACAATCTGCACACCTCTACCCATCTGGTCCATTTTAGATCTAAGCAACCATATCACTACTGATGCAGAAAATACAATCACACCTTGCCACACCAGTGTCCCCAACAACTTGGACACCCTAAGCACTCCATTATACATTCATATTGACAATGTCACCCACAAATTATAATCTGCTGAGTTTCCTTTTAATAACTCTAAGCCACTCTACAAACTCTTAAAACCCTGTCTTGTCATCAGCCATCGCCTATCCACTGTATTACCAGCAACTCTACCCCACCCTTTCCACATATGAGCTACTGTCCAAGATTTTATCAAGTCCTGTAATCCTGCCACTCATGCAAATATGATAATGACAGCTAAATCCACCTTTACTAACTGAACATCCTTCTCTTTCCAACCCGAGCTAAATATTGCAGTAACAATTTCTCTGACCAAACCACCCTTCCTCAGGCAGCTGCACAAAACAAATTCATCAAACTCATATAAAGCCCTACCATATACCTTCCTTGTCAAAACCACCCAAGATGCTTAACCAGCTGTCTTGTTACTTCAGTCCAATCTGCCACACCTCATCTAGCAACACAACTGGTTCACCTGCTGCTGCCAGTGCTAAGTGCCCAAACCTGCGAAACTGAAAATGAGACAAACTGTCAGCGATCCCATTCTTAGAAACTGCCAAATGCACACCTGTAAAAGAAAAAATTACCAACAAATTCTGCAAAACTAATTTTCAAAATACTAACAAAAGCAATCTAGATTCTGTTGCCTTTAACTACAACACCCGCACCATGGCAATATTGTCAGAATGAAAAGTCACCCTTCGACCTCACACATTACTAACACTGCTCAGATATGCAACAGTTCCAAAAAAGTCACATCCCTCTTCCATTCATCCTTCCAGTCATCTCGCCAATGAGCCTCAAACCATTCACCAATAAAAAACGCACCCATTCCAATACCTCCAGCTGTGTCCAAAAAAAATCCACCTGCCAGAACGAAATGCTGTTAAATTGATCCAAAAAGGACAACCACAATGTTAAATCTGCCCATACTGACTTACCAATCATTACCCAATGGTGTTTACTTCTCCCTCCTTTCAACAAAAATGTCACCAACCTGCAAAATGTATAACCAGGGTGCACAGCCCAACAAGCAAAGTTCATCACTCTTAACAGCTCCATGTCATCCCTAATCTGCAAGTCCTCTTTTGGCAATCATCCAAGCAATTGTCTTCCTCAAACAATCTATCTTCTCAGCCGAAAGACAAAACACCCTGTGACAGGTTGGGAGGGTGGCCTAATGGTTAAGGTGTTTGCCTTACAGACACAAGGTTCAGGGTTTGAGTCTCACAAGGGATAATTGGCTAGGCTTAAAATGGCTCACAAGGGCAGTTAGCTTAGTACTAACCTATGAACCTATGAACAACTCTCCACTGGACCAGTAATCAAGGAGGCTCAAACCTCACCACTGGCAACAGTGGGGGATGTTCACTTAGAGGATGACAAGTACAAACACAGTATTTCCAGATGCAGCTGTCTGCCTCAAGTTCAATTTTCCTTAAGAGCACACAGAGAACACAGTCATTCTGGAGCTGGTTTCGCCCTCTTCCTCTAGATCCCCAATAAGACTCTCCACTTGTACAGCTATAGGGTTGAGATCTCAGCTAAGTGGCCAAGCCAAGACCTCCGACACCCTCTCTGTCCAATCAGTGCTTTGTGTCCCTGCCCAAGTAGCTGACACACAAAACCTTTGAGGTTTGATTTACACACACACACACAAACACACACACACACACACACACACACACACACACACACACACACACACACACACACACACACACACACACACACCTGGGAAAGGCTGATATAGGTTTACTAGCTATGCCCCCTTCTGCCCAGATTATAAGGTAGTTTCCACTGACACAAATCAGTCCTTATCAGCTACTTAAAGGCCCTTAACAAAGAATGTCAAATCTTACTGTATAATATTAACACTAATACAAATGGTAGTTTGACCAAGACCAAGGCTATTAGGAGTGGCCCACACAGTGTCACCAGATAAATATGCAAGTACTCTCAGAATTTAAATATTGGACATGGGTTAGCACCAACAAAAGGTTTAAATATATTTAATAGTAAATAATAAAAGAACAAGACAATGCTAAATATATATTCACAGTGACATCAGAGTTCAAAACCATAGGAAATATTTAAAATAACACTGCAGTACAGGCTCACACAAATAAAGAAAAACATCTAAACTAAGCTTTACTATATTCTTGACTGTATCTTGGAGAGTTATACATTCCCTGGGAACTTACTTCATTAGAGCAAGGCAGATGTTGTGGTGAATGGTTCTTGTCAGGTCCAAGACTGAATACAGAATTCTCTGTCTCACTAAGAGACTTCTCAAATTAATATCTAAAATATTACAGCTGGGATAGCTTGCAGAATGACATAAATTCTGGTCATCTGACTTCTAGTTCCCAGGCCAAAAACCCCATTGCTAGAAGCTGTCAGCATTTAGAATCTACCTGTAAAAATATATAGACAAGGGCTTTTGCTCAGATCTTTGGCAGATGCTGGAAGTCATAAAATAATTGCATTCCTTCATGCTTCAAAAGTAGCAATTAGTTCATTCCAAGGACAATACAGAAAGCTTCCTAGGACAGACTTATGTCTCTAGCTGCAATGAAAACTTGAGAGATACCCTCTCAATTGTGTAGCATATAAAGTCATTTAATTTCAGATATTTTTCTAAAGTATGCTGCGGTGAGGTTAACCCTCCAGTTTCCTCTACTAAGCATATATATTTAAACAGTTACAATAATGGAGGTACATTTCTGTTCTCTTCCTGTAGAACAAACTGTGGTTACATTTCATACACAGCACTCTATATATACCTTTTCAGCACACATATATGTACAAGTAGTTTGATATACACATGACATACAGTTATAATACATTTGTAACACAAGCCTCTTGTATAAATCATTTCGATATTCATCAATGACATATAATTATTTACAAAATTCCAGCTAGCTGTGGTGGTAGTATCTCCTTTCATCACACATCCCATCACCCAGCATCCACTAACAATTCTAGAAAACACAATGCCTTAGCAGAGCCCTCCAATTTCTGTATGGCCAATACAACACCTAACTCTGCACATATTTCCAGGAATGCCAGCATGCCGTCAAGTACTCCTACAAACCTTTTACCAATCAACAAAACAATCATCCAAATAATTGACAGCCTTCTGAATGCCCACCGTTTGTTGCCAAATCTAAAGAAGTGCAGGGCTAAACTTCTCAAAGGTGGCACAAGCCACTGAATACTCTATTGGCATCTCCCTGTCAAAATACAATTTGTTGTTGACCATCATAGCCAATAGTGACTACTCTTTTTCCCATACTGGTAGTATTTGAAAAGCAGATTTAGCATTTACCTTTACCAGCCATGGATTTGTAAACTCTTTAATGATTTCCACCACTTCATTCAATGAAGAATACCTAACATTTTAATCCTCTTTGATAATGAATTCCTTAACCAAGTTCTATTCTGGATAGGACATGTGATAAAGCAACCGAAATTCACCAGGCAACTTTTTAGGAGCCAAATCCAAAGACGACACTTTAAAATTTTCAAAGGGAGTGTAATCAAATGGACCCACCAACCTGCCTGCAAGCAGATCCTTCATTACCAAGCTTTTCCAACTGTCCTCCTTCCTCCACACAGAACACAAATTTTTACAAAAGTGAGCTATCACCACAAACCCCAGACATTACAAAAAGCCCTATGGAAAATCCCTTGAGTAACTCCACCACAACTTTACATTTGGAAAGTCACTGAGCATGTGCCTCAAGGTCTGTACATTAACAGGTATATAGGAAACCTGGTGTCCCTCTCTGACCTCAAAATGACAAGAATCTCCTTTGACCTTGAAAATGACCTCATTCACAAACCTCCTGTAACCCTTGAATCAAAAAAGATACTGATCCCCCATCAGCCATGAATGATCCTGAATTTAGCAAACCACCTTCCCATTGACCACACTGGAACATGAGGTGCAGCCAATTCAAACAGGTGCACAATTCAAACAAATGTATGAAAATCAGCATGCCAGCCTAGAGCAACATCCCACATTAAATGCTCAGCACACTACTAACCCCTCAACCACAATTTTACCCCATCTAGTGGCACCCAGAACATTATCCATCTTAGTGGCCAGCCAACTGTCCAAGTGCCTAATTTCCCATCTTAGCGACATATCTCCCACTTTCTATGTAAGAAAGCACTAATCATACCACATCCAAGAATTCCCTGCACACAGCCATTGTGCCTCATGAATCATGACAAAATAAGCCAGGAGAGGTAAGGTCAAAGAATTATCCTTCTCCAACCAAACCACCATGTAGTACACAAAACCTAACACCCAATTATCCCATGTCCTGTTTGTCAATCTTACCACTCTCCTCCACCCCAGTGCTGTTTAAAGCCACTAAAAGATCCTCGTTATTTGCCATCTCAGATTCCAACAAACACTGCACCCCTTTTGCATCAATTAATTCAAATATGTTGAAATACTCACCTTTTCAGATCTTCTCTTAAACCAATGCCAGTATTTGAATGGAGTCAAAAAGACTCCACTTTCTGCATTAACCAAGGCCTGAGTAGTTAGCCAATCCCCAGGTCACATCCCAAAATCAGAACTAACCTCCTGCTGCTGTGACTCAGCCCTATATAAACTTGACCCCAGACTGCCTAATGATGACCCAAAGCCAACTTCCCCACCCACTACCACCCTCTGAACCTGCCCCACTCCCCTAAGAAGCTCTTGATCCACCATTGCCACCTAATAGTGATAATGTCCTGACCCCCTTCCATCACCTACTGACAGACTACTCCAAGCCCTTAAAAGATCAGACATGTCCGCATGTGCTCCCAACAAAATGTCATTACCTGTATCATTATTGTGTCCTATTCCCCCAGCTGGGGCTTCCACTATGGTGCTATACACTGACTTCCAAGCTCGCTTCCCCCATGTTGCTGACTTGTTCTTTGGTTACTGAATTTTCCTTTTCCTCCTGGATGCACTAGGGTACTCTGCAGCTGGAGACTACTTTGCTGGCAGTTCTTGTAACAAATCTTCCACTTTTGCTACAACAGACACTCATTTCTGCCAAAAACTGCATAATCCCACAGTCAAAAAAAGAAAAACAGTAATTACTAACAAGGAAAAAAGAAAAAAAAAAAAAAAAAAAAACAGAATGGCATTAAATATATTGATCCCAAGGATATTGCCAATATCCTGGCAGAACAATTTAGGGCCAACTTCACCCCCTCTTACCCCCTAAAGGACCCATCTCAATACCAAATGATTGCCAAATTCCGATAATCACAGCCACACAGGTAGAAACGGCACTCTTCAAAGCTAAGAATACAGCATCCATGGGACCAGATGACATCCCGGGCTGTGTACTACATGAACTATAAAATGAATTGGCACCTCACCTAAGTGTCATGTTTAATCATAGCCTTACTTCAAGCTTTGTGCCCACTGAGTGGCACAGAGCTATAGTTATCCCACTCCACAAGGGGGGATCCACCTTGGATCCCAGGAACTACCGTCCCATCAGTTTGACGAGCCTGATCTGCAAGGTCATGGAACGCATTATCATGGAACTTATAAATAAAAACATTGGCAACCTTCAAACACTGGACACCAACCAGTTTGGGTTCTTGAAGGGCAGATCATGTCTCCTGAACCTGATTGACTTCTTCGAATCCATCTCCAGAGCAGTGGACGAGGGTAAGGCGGTCCATACAGCCTAGCTGGATCTCGCCAAGGCCTTCGACACAATCCCCCACTCTGGAATCATAGATAAACTTACTATGCTGGGCATAAATTCCTATGTCACTCGATGGGTTGCCAATTGGCTTACTGACAGAACCCAGACTGTAAAAGTAGCCAACTACAAATCTAGCTCCAGACAAGTGACAAGTGGAGTACCTCAGGGTTCAGTCCTGGGACTGCTCTTGTTTGGCATCTATTTCTCTGAAGTACAGGTCAACACTAAGGCACTCTGTCTAACAAAGTTTACAGATGACTGCAAACTGGGAACCATTATTGAATCCCCAACTGATGTGGATATTCTACAAAAGGGCCTTACAGAAACAGATGCTTGGTTCCAGTGCCTTGGGCTCAAGCTTAATGCCAAGAAATGTATAGTTATCCCCTTTGGAAAAAAACATGTACCCATGAATTACCACATAGGTGGCAGTACACTAAACACTGAAAGTGTGATGAGAGACTTAGGGACACAGGTGGACAGTGGTCTCACCTTCAAAAACCACATCACCACAACAGTCAGGAAATCCTTCTATGTGGTACACCTCATCACTAAGGGCTTTTCATCCAGAAAAAAAAGAGGTCATTGTCTCACTGTACTCATCCCTCATTACCCAGGCCTAAAGCAGATGCCCTATGCTGACCATCTAAAAAAACTCCAGTTATACTCTGTGGCATATCGTCTACTCAGAGGTGATCTCTGTTTAACATACAAGGCCATGTCAAACCCTGAGCTGTTGGACATGCTCCACTTAAAGAAATTCCAATCCCTCAGAGCCACACGCTCCAAGGATCAAACTCTTGTCATCACAATGAACAAAACATGCTGGATGGATAGGTTCCTGACCCAGAGACTCCACATGCTCTGGAATAGACTGCCCATACATGTCAAACAGAGCACCTCCTTGGCCCTCTTCAAAAGGAACCTTGATGATTGGACGGGAGATAGGAAATTCACCCCAGGGATCACGTCAGTCACCCTGCTAGACAGGGGTCCAGGGAAGTAAATATTGTGGGAAGAAAAATTTAATTGTCTGGCTAGGCTTGTATAGGCCCTAGGGCCGATAGCCTAGTACCAAACTATGAACCTATGAACCTATGAAAAGAAGGGAGGGCTAATGAATTAACAGAGTTTGTGCATGCATGGCAAATAACTAACAAAACTACCCATGCATTAAATCCTTTACTCCGTACCTCCTGCTATCTTTTCATTTTTTTTTTACATTCACAGCTACTCAGGGAGTCAAACACCCACACCACAGCTACGGAGTGATTATCAAGGAGGTGGTGTGACTGGAGTCTATGATACCTTACACCTTTAGTGCCAAGGGGAATGCAATAATCAGTGCCAGTCAGAGCTTGTGCACAACCCCTTCTCTATTTCCCGATGGATGAAGAAGCAGCTATGTTAGCAATGATTTTTGCTTTAGGTGCACCCATTTCAGTTATTAACCCAGACAACCTGTTAATTTAAGCAAACTGGTAATGAGCCTACGTAGTGAACAGAAAATGCACCCTTCAGCAAAAGAAATCTTCCAAATCCTTACTGTAGAATTAATTATTTAGCTGGTTCATGTTTGCCAAAACTAATTATTTTATAGTAGGAGGGAGAAGGGGAGTTTAAACAGTGTGTCCAAACTAACTTTAGCACTATCCACTTACAAATGTTGACTGATGCCTCTGTATTTTAAAAATACCAGTCCACCATCTCCTCCAGCTAATAACACCAGGATGTACATGTGTGATGAATGGCTGGTACTTGCATGCATCCCACAAATGGTGGACCTCTCCTTTAGGCTGAAAATCATCCCCGCAACAGAGACCCATCGTGCTGTGCCCCTGCCCAAGTAACCTTCTTTATCCCAGGTTTCATTCTATTTATTTATTATTATTATTATTTTCTTGGCATTTATTTTATTTAAATATCCATATCTATTTATATATATATATATATATATATATATATATATATATATATATATATATATATATATAGCTCTACCTTCTCCAAAATGTCATTTCTTGACCCCGTTTTTCCAAAAGTGCAGTTATCTAAAATTGCACTTTTGCAAAAAACTGGATCAACGTTGTTGTTGTAGATCATGGCGAAGTGGGGATATTCCCTTTTCCCCACTGTAGTGTGATCTCAGAGTTAGAATAAGTAGTGTTGTCATGGGGGATTTTTTGTTTTTGTTTTTTTTTTTTTTTTATTGATCCAATTTTTTTGCGAAAGTGCATTTTTGGATAAATAATGGGGATGCAAAATTGTTTCAGAGAAATGTAATTTCTGTGGGTCAAGATAGACCCATATATATATATATATATATATATATATATATATATATATATATATATATGCATACATATATATATATATATATATATATATATATATATATATACATATCTATATATGTATACCGGTTAACTATTGAAATTGAGAAGTGCTTACAGTCGAACTGCAGGCACTTTTCCAATGGGCAGAATGCCAAACCAGAAAACATTGACTACACTACATTGAATGGGTAGTGTAGTTCAATAATCTGAGCTTGGCATTCTGAGTGGAGATCGCAGTTCAATGAGGAAAAGGGAATTAACTAATTTCCTCAATGTAGTGTGATCTTGGAGTTGGTATATATAATTTTCAGGGATTGTGGGGGGTGAAGGGGGGCTTGACCCCTGCAAAATAGTGAAAGAAATGTACTGTTGACTGTAGAGTCTAATGGTACGTTAAGGTGCATAGCATGTGTGACTGATGAAGTCACCTTCTGCTCTGTCGAATATATTGAACTATGGGTGTTTTTTATATATATATATATATATATATATATATATATATATATATGGTTCCACTTCATATCGTCGAAATATCATTTCATTGAATTGCAAAAAATCGAGACCAAATCGTTGAAAACTTATAACATTGACTCTCAAATCATTGAAAACTATAAAGCAACTAGAAATAACATCCCAGACACTGTTTGCTATGTTTATGCAGGGGGGCAAGCTCCCTGCGCCCCCCACACACCCCATAAATGAAATATACCAATTCCAAGGTCACACTACAGTGGAGTTAGGAAATTACCTTTTTCCCCCACTGTAATGCGACCTTGGAGTTGGTATATTTAATGTACAGGGGGGGTGGGGGGCGGAGCCAACCACATGGGGGTACAGGGGTGCAGGGGTGCTTGCCCCCTGCATAAATGCAGTAAAAACTCTGTGGGATGTTATTTCTAGTTGCTTTATAGTTTTCAATGATTTGAGATTCAATGTTATGAGTTTTCGACAATTTGATTTTTTGATGATTTGGTCTCGATGTTTTGCAATTCAATGAAATGATATTTCGACGATATGAAGTGGAACCATATATATATATATATATATATATATATATATATATATATATATATATATATATATATATATATATATATATATATAATATATATATATTATTATATATATATATATATATATCTATATATATATATATATATATATATATATATATATATATATATATATATATAACTTCACCACCAGCTACAAGGAAGCAGAGGGAGGACTCCAAGTATGGGCAAAAATGTCTTTACATGAAACTCTACCCTCCTCACCTCCACCCACAACTGTTAATGTTGCAGCATGCCTGCCCGATGAACGGCCATTCATTGTAGGTGCCTCACAACCCATGAGCACACTCCAATGAGCATAGCCCAGAAACTAAAATGTGTGTCTTTTCCACCACCATGAATGTACGCTCTACAGGACTTCAGCTAATGACCAGACCAGAGACCACTGCAATGACAGGAAAAGAACAGACCTGAGCAAAATAAGGGTACTTGCCTCAAAGAAAAAACACCGAACCTACTTTTAGCAAAACAGAAAACCCCAAACAATGAGCCAAAGCAGTAAGCCAAAGGGGACCTACCTCAAAGAGAAACCAAGCACACCACCTTAAATGAACATAAAGAAACCCCAACAAATGAACCAAAAACAGTAATCATTACTATAAACAGCTAACTATAACCACAGAAAATCTTAATTCCCTCCTGTTGCAACCAATGAACAATCCTTGATTTAATGCATCTGAAAACCAACACCAAAACAGAGGAAAAAAGAAAAGACTCACCCACCATCGCCATACAAGCCACTATTTTCCAGAGGCCTTCCTGGACTCTGATCTCCCTACAGGTCTTCATAGACATAACAATTGCCACAGCAAGTTTATGCCTAAATCTGATCTCTCAACTGTGCCACTCTCACATAAAACTACCTTAACCCCTCCTTATATTTATCTCACTTCCTCTCCAGCACTCATCCATCTACCCTTTCTTTCTCACTACTCCAGCAAACTCCTTCTACTTCCCATTCAACCCTAACATCTCTCCTTAAACTTTTAAATTCCACTCCTGTACCCTTCCCTTAACAGCCTAGCTACTTAAAATGTCTCTGGACAAATTAGTTTGTTCCCAAACCACATTTCTAAACCTATTTTTTTTTGTTATTTTTATAACTTTGTCTAAAATGTACTGTCATGTCTCAGGCCATACCTGCAAGTATTTGATGAAAAACAAATTTGATATACTGTACATACATGGTTAGAATTGTGATAATGTGTAAATTCATTTATGTAGTTTGTGACATAATATATATCCTTAGATTATCTTACCAGACACTGTATGCAACATTTTGCAGAAGGGCACATGAAGTATTGCATTTATTTATTTTTATTTCAACACTTGACTGGTATACCTGCTAGGTGAAAACCTTTCTTTTAGGGCTGACTTCAGAACACTATCAAAATGACTTATTTAGAGGTGCACAGTGCGGACATGGAGGTTGAGGGAATCCACCTCTGGACTAGAGGTTAGCCACTCATATACTTACTCATCTGTGCTAACTGCCAGCTTTTTAACAAAAAACAGTGATTGTAGATTATCTGTATCTAAAATAAAATGCATATAATGCAAACAGCAGTAGCAAATAATTTACTTTAGACACGTAAAGAAGCAAACTTATAAATCAAGGCACTTGTTTTACATAGACACATCAAAATAATGACAAGAAATATATAATGATAAAGAAAGAAGGAACAGAGAGAGAGAAATAAAATCTAGGCAGTTATCAAAATGTAATAGTGATGTAAAAACAAAATACATACCACAACTTTTAAGTAAACCACTGTTTCATTTTATGATGCCTTTCTGATAATTAGGCAATTAACTTGGTTCCATAATGCATAAAGCCTCAGCTGTGACCCAGTTTACTGAGGATCATCTAGCTATCCAGGGATGGAAGGAGATGGGCAGGAGAGGTGAGATTTGTGAGGAGATGGGCAGGAGAGGTGGGATTTGTGAGTTGATGGGCAGGAGAGGTGGGATTTGTGAGGTGATGGACAGGAGAGGTGGGATATGTGAGGTGATGGACATGAGAGGTGGGATTTGTGTGGTGATGTGAAGGATGCGTAGGGGTATGCAGCCATCACCAGCTTGGCAATTTTGGAGGGACAAAGGCAGGTTAACTCACTACACTGATGACCACTGACAAAGGCTAGGAGAATGTACTTAAAGGCAACTAGCTGTATCACACACTTGGACAGGATATGTGAAATGCAAAGCATAGCATGATATGGTGGTTTGTGTGGCAGCATGTATTCATACTGCTCTGGCATGCTATGGTAATCAGGCTGAAGTGAAAGATTCTAGAATGAAGTGTTCTGTGTGGCCTATGCCAAGACTATCCTGTAGGTTGTCCAGTCTGGAGGCAATTATGGTCCACCCTTAAATGTTGACAATCTTAGTCTGAGGGAAGATGGTGACGCAAGACCCTCAGACCAGGGCATAAGGAAGGTAAAGTTGATAACCAGTGTATAAATCGGAGATAAAAATAGCAGAGTGAAAAAATATACTTAGGCAATATTAGCTTATTTTCTCCTATATACTGAAACTGAAAGACATATTCAGCTATTGCCTAAGCACACCTTTTAACACTGTTTAATTATTTTATGAAAATATCAGATTTAAACCTTTTCTTAGAGGTACAATATGTCTATTAACAATATCACAGTCCTCGCTAATATTACATGGATCATTTCATTATATCCAGTTTCAAAGTTGTACAGCATGTCTTTAGCTGCCAGTGTGAGCAATGTTCGACTACAGCTAAGATATCTTACTTGTTGTATATGGGGTATTGGATAAAATAGACACTATGCCATTGTTCATGTAAAGTAAAAAGATCAAGGATGATGGAGATGTGTTTTGCAGCTAAACCAGTTAGTAAACAGCACTGACAACTATGCAGTGAAAAAAAAAACATAACAATGGAGGAGAAATTACCTAGAAACTTAATTGCATGCATATAATATATAGTTAAAGGGTTTACCATTGTAATGTCAATGTACCATTGCACGGCTATGAAGTATTCAAACTACAGATGTTCGAATATTTCATATATGTGCAGTTTAAATGAGCGAACATTATATTTGCGAATGGACTGTGCATTCGTAAGTATAATGTTCAAAGGGATATACAGGGATTGCAGTACAGTGCGGTTAGGGAAATACATCCCTTTCCTCACTGTAGTGTGATCTCGGACTTGGAATATAGAGTTGTGGGATGGGGGGTGCAGGACGGTTGCCCCCTGCATAATCTGGATGTTAGGTGTGCTAGCTAGGGAGTAGTGGCAAGGGTGACATTGCTGTTAAGTGCCGAAAATGTCATGTCCAACATTTTCGGCATTAACAGCTGATTTTTAACATTAGGACGGTTAGGTTATGTGTACTTTCGGTGAATTAGTTTGCTGTTAAGTACCTTTTTTTTTTTTACTTTCGAGATTTTCAGTAGTAAACCTGGTTAAAGACCTTCTAGTTTGTGTGTTTAATAAGTTAAAATAAGTATGTGGGAAGGCAGGAGAAAAAAAAAATTATAATGTGAAGCTATGTGATTTCAAAAGGATACTTTTCATATTCTTTCACATTCATGCCCATCAAGCATCCTCCAATGAGACTCAGTCTCATTTATTCTCTCATGATGGGGTTTTCTACCTCCACACTGTGACATCCCTCCAGAGGTGCCATCATTTAAGCAGCCATGATTTGCTTGTAGCTGAGCTGCTACTCTATCCTCTGTATGCTAACTGCTGTGAAAGAGAACTGTCATCCTATCCAGACAAATCTGTCTTACACCCAGAATGCAACCCTATGGCAACCAATCAGTGTCCCGGCACAGAGTTTCATAGTCTGTTTCATCTCACTCAACAGCTTGCTTCACCCTGAGTGGCAGCAATAAAGGTATTACAGTCATGGTCCTAAACTGCCCCCTCCCCCAGTGGATGACATGAGCACCTACATTAGTGTGCTCTCAAATGAGAATATGTATGCTCTAACATACATATAATCCCATATTGCTACCATCCACTGTTTGGTAGTGCCACATCCCTGTCCTCCAAGCACTGACCAGTGTTAACGTTCAAGTCTCCACTAGCACAAGACCAGTTTGTCTGGTAGGAAACAACCCCTCCCTCACCCCTAATGGCAAGCCATAAGCTACTCCTTTCACATCTCCCACAGCTTATTAAGTTTAACATCTGGCCGAGCTGTTACTTGAACTTAGGTTACCTTGGTCATAGTCATGGTTTTATCCCCGTACGCCATGAAGTTGTTTTTCTATGGATCACTTCATTCATTTCTGTAAGCATTCAGAACATTCCTTGTTCACAGCTTTAGCTTCCTCTGTGCTATACCCAGCCCAACCCATGTCTGGGGCCAGTACAGTGATCAAAGACACTTGTGCAGCATAATATCGCTGTAGTAGAGCATGCTTTTGTTACTCCTTAAACTTTCCCTCTGTGTGTACTTGCTGAATGTCTGAGGATGAATGTGCTTTGGGAACATACTGACATATCTTCCCACCTCCAAGGTGACTCAGACAGTCTCCCCTACCTATTATCTCTTAGTGCCATGTCCCCTGCCCATCCTTTCCTGCCAGCACCTCAAGTGTCCGAGCCACTAATCCATCCCCTTTCATCTGGGCCACAGACATGGTTTTATTCATCTATGCCACATTGTTGGCAAGCTGTAGAGGTACAAGCTAAATTTTCAAAACCTTCTATGAGGGTCAGACGCAGCATGGTTGATGTAGTTTTCTGCACTTTAAAAACGTGAAAGCACGAGATTTATTCAGAAACACTAAAATACTTTTAATTTTCTTAATTACAAAATTAATTATCACTTGAGTATTCCTGGAGCTATTTTTAATTCAATTTTCTTCTAAATTATTGCTTTATACTATCTTAATATTAAAAATATAAATTACAATCATATATAGCTTTTTTAGAGTGCGAATGTTGCAATTATTAATGAAGTTAGGTTCTGTATTATTATTCTTCTGTTGAAAAATGAGTGATGGATACAGAATTTAAGGGAGATTTATTTTTTTACTGTTCTCATAGAGACATTTATTTTGTTTTTGTTTTTTAACTTGTATGCATGCACAATCACAATGCATTGTTTGAGTAACAAACCACATCAAAGTAATCATGTATACAGATGAACAGAGCTCAAACCAAACCAGTATGCACATAAGTAACTCTTTAAGCTGATGGTTCAGATTATAAGAATATTTTACCATTGACATTAATAAAAAGGCAAGGCTAACAGTGTGAACCCAAAGCAAAAGTCACAACTATTTTCTATTAAGTAAAACTCTCTCTCTGTTTGATCTTTTAAATTCAACACTTAGTATCAAGTGTTGCATTCTGTAACCATTTTAAAATGCTTTGTTTTTCTTCCCTGTGATCTTAAAATACAAAGAAAAATATAATGGCGTATTTCCTCATGAGAAATAGTTTCCCTCCCCATCTGCATCCACTATGCCATACTCAGAATAGTATTCACAATCTATGCAGTTTAGTAGTGTAGATTGTAGCATGAGTGGGTATATACCACAGCACAAAAGTGACAGAATTGCCTTCTCAAATAATCTACACCATGTTTTCTGCAGTTTAAAATGCTGTATTTTCCTTTATGTGATCAAAGCACACAAAAAAAATGTCAAAGCTGCACTTGATTATATGTTGCTCAACACTTAGCTGCACTAAAATGACAAACATTGTTTTTTGGCACTCCTTTTAAAATATAGTGTCTCATTTCTCCATTACCATAAATTGTAAGTTAAAGAGTCACAGCTCCAGTCAGTAAGATCATAGTTCCTTTTTCTCATATGCCTTAATTATGCTGTTCACAAAACAGCATTCAGCAGAAACTGATGAAAGGCAAAACAACTAGAAATGAAAAAACAAAAAAGCAGCAGATAAACTCAAGTGAACTCACAGAAAAAAACGATTTATTTAAAGTGCTTTTTGTTTTGCTTAATTGCAGGACTTCTTCAGATAAATTGCTCCAAGTTAAAATACTATTAAAATATGCCAAGCAATGTCATATGTTAATCAATAAACCAATGAAATTGCACAGCTTTTCTCCCTCAGTTTAACTTCTTCTGGCAAAGTTAAAATTACACCATATAAGCTTCTGATGAAGTCCGTTGCCATAAATGTCAAAACGGTTGCCTGACTAAAAAACAATTACAACATTTTAAAATATGTTAAAACACTATCTTAATAAACTATTCAGTTTTAATACACAGAAAATAGGACATGTTTCATTTAATCCTGGGTAATGGTAAGTATTAGTACGTAGCTGCCAAAGCAGTTCTAATCTTTCCAGCAGCAATGATTCTGGCCCCCCTCTACCATTAAATGTAATACAATCTATTACTCTGAATTTAAAAGTATGTTGTGCACATTGACTCATATGTCTTGCTAGAGTGTTCTCTTGTTTCATCCTACTGATACAGTAGAGATGTTCATATATGCACTCTCTGAACCTTCTTTCGGTCTTGCCGATATAGAAGGCTGGACAGTTTTGACATTGAACAACATATACTACAAACTTTGATTGACAATCAAACTTAGACTTTGTACTATATTTATGCCCTTGCATGGCAAAATTCTGTCCAATGTTAATGTATTTGCAATAATTACACATCTGGCATTTAAACATTCCTTTCTTATAAGGTATAGGTGAAACGTTTTTCTCTAAAATGTTTTTTAGGTTGGGACCCCATTTGAATAAATATGCAGGGTTCCCTGAAATTTAGGTCTCACCATTAAATCATTTAGAATGCTTCCCCAGTTTTTATTTATGAGTGAATAGATTTCCTGGGCATTAACACTGTATACAGTTACTAAATTAAATGTACCATGCATTGTCATCCCAGAATCCATAAGGCAAGCATTATTATCCACACGACTTGACCTAACCTTGCATCCTAAGATACGTTTGTATAGCCCATTCATTCTATATCGTCAGTCCTCCACTATCAGGTTCACAACCAACCCCTTTGGGTATCCCCTTTTGATAAATATTTCTCTCAAATTAGATCATTCATTATCAAAATCTGTGTCTTTCGATACCATGCATGCTGCTCAAACTAGCTACCCTTTGACCACTGATTATTTCTGATGTAGGGGGTGGCAGCTACTAAAGTGAAGAAATATATTCAAATATGTTTCCTTCCTGAAGTTCTTGCCTACATAGCATTTGTTATCTCTGTCTTTAATTAGATCCACATCTAAATAGGCTATCCTGTCAATACTAAAGCTGTATGTAAATGTAAGAAATTGTGTAGTGGAGTTAAAATAAGTAACAAGTCCCTTGGCTTTAATTTCATCCCCTTAATAAGTAAAAATATATCATCCAAAAAAAGTGTGTTCTAAAATATCTGATCACTAATATGCTGGGTTTTTTGGATGAATTCCTGCTCCCAATATACCATAACCAAATTGATGAAGCTGGCCCCACAAGGCGAGCCCATAGTTACTCCAATTCTTTGCAGGAAATACCTATTATTAAAGGTAATAAAATTGTTAGACAAAATCAGGTCTAACATTTCTTTTATCAATGCCACTTCTACTGGTGCTTTATTACATAACATAAAGCTCATCCATTCAATCCCTTCCAGATATTGGATCGATGAATACAAATCTTTAATATCTACTGTCATAAAGTTTAGATCATTCTCATAAGCCAAAGTATTGATATTTGCAAGGAGGGAACATGAATCTTTACAAATTTGTTTCTCCTGCATTACATATTTCTTCAAAAAATGGTCAACTACTGTAGTGCATGAGTATGTAATACTATTTCTCGTGTCTACTAGGGATCTCATAGGAGGGTTATGTAAACTCTTATGGATTTACGCGAATAAAGAGAATTGGGATCCATGGGGCTGGCATGGTCAAAAAATTGAATAATTCAATGTCAGTTCTAGCCTCAATAAACATATAATTAAAAATAGATCTAATTCTAGAATATGCTATGTTAAGTTCATTCCCAGAAGTTTCCAAATATAAATTACTATCTAGAATCGCATTCATCCTGTTCACATATTCATCAATGTTCATAATGACCAGTCCTCCCCCTTTATCAGGTTGCATCACTCTGACCTGTGCATGTTTAAGAATGTTGAGTGCTTGTCTTTCATTTTTGCTTACATTATGTTCAAAACCTTTGAACCTTTTATCAGAGTGTAAACAGCCACGTAAATCTAACTCGCAAACTTGTTCAAATAAAGCTAGAGTTGGGTGCAGTCAGGGATAATAAATGCTTGTTTTTCTAAATACACTTACATTATTATCTTTTTGTCCCAACAAAACATGCAAATTCAATTAACTGTCTAACAGTTTGAAGTCCAACAATGTCTTAGATAAATCCGCTTCGCATGTAGGAACAAACGTTTGGCATTTAGACAGAAGTTTCACAAGTTCAGGACAAATATTTAAATTAGAATAGCTAAAAACTTTAAAGTCTTTTGGAGTTCAGAACTATTTTACAACCATTCGTGTCTGTCTGTATTAAATCAATTACCTGCCTCGCTTGTTCCAACTCGGGCCGTAGTTGTTCTTCTGTTTCCTTCCCTTCCTCGGGTTATGATTCAAACTCCTGTTTTGAAAATTTTCAGCTCTTGGTTGAAAATTAGCCTCTGCCAAACATGAGGTTTGTTGGTTTACAGGAGTAGTCATCGTATTCTTATTGGTTGCAATCCGTTCACTTGGTTCAGTGCCTGTATCTCCATATTTACATTACCCAAGAGTACTTTGTCTTTTTGGAGATTTCCATGTAGGCTTTCCCCTGGACCATATTGGCCAATCACATTGCCTGATTGAGATCCAGGTGGTTTTGGGTAGGCTGAGCCTGTACTGTAAGCTGTATGGTCTCTGTTTAATTTATGGTAACAGGCTTTATTAGAAGCATATATAGTGTAATTTTAACTTTGCCAGAAGAAGTTAAACTGAGGGAGACAAGCTGTGCAATTTCATTGGTTTATTGATTAACACATGACTTTGGTTGGTATATTTAAATAGTATTTTAACTTGGAACAATTTACCTGAAGAAATCCTGCAATTAAGCAAGATGAAAAGCAATTTATCTGTGAGTTCACTAGAGTTTATCTACTGCTTTTTTCTGTTTTCGTTTCTAGTTGTTTTGCCTTTCATCAGTTTGTGCATGAGTGTTTGGGACTATGGCTGCAGAAAACTCCCCAGGAACCCACCTAGCAAATGCCCAGAGTGAAGGTATGGCTAACTTAACACTTCTAATCGAGATGCTATCACAAAGGGTTGAGAACCTTTCTATGAGCTGTACTTACTGCAACCATTAATTACAAGTTCTGGCAGAACAGAAAATGTGGAAAACTCCCTCAGTAATGGTACCGGTGCCTTAACTAATACAAGTGGATCCAGTAACAATTCAATGCTTGAAGGAACACAGAGACCATCTTCTTGGTCAGAGGGTGACAGAGGCAGGATGGTGGACAGTAACAATCCTTTTCTGTCTGGTACTATGCAAAATGAGAGACTGGGATTAAATAGTATTTTTCCTGGCCAGTAAACAACAACAGTTTAAGGGTGAGCAGTACAGGACAATTGGGGCTTATTGGGGGCTCCCAACCTGAATACTTGGCTTACAGAACCCCTTGTTCTGCAACTGGAAAACAACGATGATGTACGGGAGCAACCTGCTGGAGGTTTTGTGAATCTTTCCACTCAGTTACAACAATTAGATCAAAAATTAGTTAAATGCAAGAAACTTCAACTTGAAATTTCTTACTTTTGTGAATGTATAAATGGAGGCGTTATCCCTAAAGGCCTTAGGGTATGGCAATACACTATGGGTCTAATTGAAGGATCGGCATTTTACAAAGACTTAATTAACATGTTTAACAAGCATGGGTTAGAAATGCTGGACCTTATGTGTAAACACTATCAACTACAAGTAGACTCTCTAACACAAGAAGCTAGTACCCTGGACAATAATATTACAACAGATACCGATTTCCAACGGTACCGTTTTGATTATGAAAGAACTTTATCTAGTATTGACCAATATATTTCCAATCTCAAGTAAACTAAAATAAAAAGATAAACAGAGACAGTACAGCTTACAGTGCAGGCTCAACCTACCCAAAACCACCTGGGTCTCAATCAGGCAATATAATTGGCCAATATGGTCCAGGGGAAAGCCTACATGAAAATCTCCAACAAGATGAAATACTCTCGGGTAAGGTAAATATGGAGATGCAGGCCCGAACCAAGTTAGAAGACGTGAATGGATTGTAACCAATAAGAATACAACAACTACTGTAAACCAACAAACCTCACATTTGGCAGAGGCTAATTTTCAAGCAAGAGCTGAAAATTTTCAAAACAGGAGTTTGAATCACAACCTGAGGAAGGGAAGGATTCAGAAGAACAGCTATTGCTCAAGTCGGAACAAGCGAGGCAGGTAATTGATTTAATACAGACAGACACGAATGGTTGTGAAATAGTTCTGAACTCTTCAAAAGACTTTAAAGTTTTCAACTATTCTAATTTAAATATATGTCCGGAACTTGTGGAATTTCTGTCTAAAGACCAAACATTTGTTCCTACATATAAAGTGGATTTATCTAAGACATTGTTGGACTTCAAACTGTTTGTCAGCAAATTGAATTTGCTTGTTTTGTTGGGACAAAATGATAATAATCTAAGTGTATTTAGAATAGAAAGCACTTATTATCCCTGACTGCACCCAACTCTACCTGTATTTGAACATGTTTGCGAGTTGGATTTACATGACATTATGAACATTGATGAATATGTGAACAGGATGAATGCTATTCTAGATAGTAATGCATATTTGAAAACTTCTAGGAATGAACTTAACATAGCATACTCTAGTATTAGATCTATTTTGAATGATATGTTTATCGAGGCTAGAATTGACATTGAATTATTACATTTTTTGACCATGCCAGCCCCAAGGATCCCAATTCTCTTTGGAATCCCGAAAATCCATAAGAGTTTGCATAACCCCCCTGTGAGACCCCTAGTAGATGCGAGAAATAGTATTACATATTCACGAGCTAAAGTAGTTGACCATTTTTTGAAGAAATATGTAATGCAGGAGAAACAACTTTTTAAGGATTCATGGTCCTTCCTTGCAAATATCGATACTCTGACTTATGAGAATGATCTAAACTTTATGACAGTAGATGTTAAAGATTTGTGTTCATCGATCACACATCTGGAAGGGACTGAATGGGTGAGCTTTATGTTATGTAATAAAGATGCCCCAACAGTGGAAGTGGCATTGAAAGAAGAAATGTTAGATCTGACTTTGTCTAACATTTTTATTACCTTTAATAATAAGTATTTCCTGCAAAAAACTGGCGTAGCTATGGGCTCCCCCTGTGGGGCCTGATTTGCCAGTTTAGTTATGGCATATTGGGAGCAGGAATTCATCCAAAATAAACAGAATTTTAGTGATCAGATATTTTAGTACACATGTTTTTTTGGATGATATATTTTTACTTATTAAGGGGATGAAATTAAAGCCAAAGGACTCGTTACATATTTTAACTACACTACACAATTTCTTACATTTACGTACAGTTTTAGTACTGACAGGATAGCATATTTAGATGTGGATCTAGTTAAAGACAAAGAAACCAGCTGCTATGTAGCCAAGATCTTCAGGAAAGAAATATATTTGAATAAATTTCTTCAATTTAGTAGCTGCCACCCCTACATCAGAAAAAAATCAGTGGTCAAAGGGCAGCTAGTTAGAGCAGCATGCATGGTATCAAAAGACATAGATTTTGATAATGAATGCACTAATCTGAGAGAAATTTTTATCAAAAGGGGATACCCAGAGGGGTTGGTTTTGAACTTGATAGTGGAAGTCCGATGAAATAGAATGAATGGGGTTTACAAACCTATCTTAGGATGCAAGGTTAGGTCAAGTCTTGAGGATAATAGTGCTTGCCTTGTGGATCCTGGGATGACAATGCATGGTACATTTAATTTAATAACTACATACAGTGTCAATGCTTAGGAAATCTATTCAATCATAAATAAAAACTGGGGAATCATTCAAAATGACCTAAATTTCAGGGACCCCCGCACATTATATTCAAAATGGGTCACAACCTAAAAAGCATTTTAGAGAAAAACGTCACACCTATACCTTATAGGACAGGAATGTTTAAATGTCATATGTGCAATTATTGCAAATACATTGATGTTAGACAGAATTTTACCATCCAAGGGAGTAAATATAGTACAAAGTCTAAGTTTGATTGTCAATCAAAGTTTGTAGTATATGTTGCTCAGTGTCAAAACTGTCCAGCCTTCTATATCGGCAAGACCGAAAGAAGGCTCAGAGAGTGCATATATGAACATCTCTACTGTATCAGTAGGATGAAACAAGAGAACACTCTAGTGAGACATATGAGTCAATGTGTACAACATACTTTTAAATTCAGAGTAATAGATTGTATTATATTTAATGGTAGAGGGGGCCCAGAATCATTGCTGATGGAAAGATTAGAACTGCTTTGGCAGCTACGTACTAATGCTTACCATTACCCAGGATTAAATTAAACATGTTCTGTTTTCTGTGTATTGAAACTGAAAAGTTTATTAAGATGGTGTTTTAACATTTTTTAAAATTTTGTAGTTGGTTTTTAGTCAGGTAACTGTTTTGACATTTATGGTAACAGACTTTATAAAAAGCATATATAGTGTAATTTTAACTTTGCCAGAAGAAGTTGAACTGAGGGAGAAAATCTATGCAATTTCATTGGTTTATTGATGAACACTTGACTTTGGTATATTTAAATAGTATTTTAACTTGGAACAATTTATCTGAAGTCCTGCAATTAAGCAAGACGAAAAGCGTTTTAAATATCGTTTTTTTCTGTGAATTCACTGGAGTTTATCTGCTGCTTTTTTGTTTTTTAGCATTCAGCAGAACACAAGTAAAGACAGCTTCTCCTATAATAAGACATTGTTTTGGGCAATAATCTTAACATAATACACTGGTTGATTCCTAAGATTGTGTACTGTAAAGTAAAATGTCACAGTTGACTTCGTCAAATCAGGGACCTGTCGCTCATATGCATTATGTTGCCTCCCAATGACTACTATGTACAAAGGAAGATGCCCCTTCTGCACTTGATAAAATCTCTTTCCCATTCCTTAAGGATATTAAGTGAATTACCCCAGCACTGCATAGTGTTACTTTGCTTCTGTAACTGCACAGCTTGCTCTGAACTGCTCAATAGACATTTGGGAGAGTTCAGTAAAGGCTATAAGACTTTTTTTGTGTACTCATCGTGGAGAGCAAACAATTATTTATTCAGTATACACTGCTAAGCAGCACGCAAGCATGCACAAACAGGGAAACTTCCTTGCAATGTAAATTTCTGCTTAAGCAGGTGAATATTATGCAAATGAGGCAGGTGAAGCGATATAACAAGGTGAATGGCATCCGTGTAGACTTTGTGTATGTGGTTGTATTGTATGCAGACATTTTCCATGTACAGGAGTCTATACCAACAGAACAGGATGTAAATGTCCAGAAATTCGGACCTAACTCCCCTGAAAATAGTAGATCACATACAGACATGTGCAAAACATACATTGGGGATGTCTGTAAAAGGAAAGAGATATTTAAAATTAATAATAATTTTTTTTTATAATTTTGGCAAGTTTGTGCTATGCGCCATATTGCATTAATGTGCTTAAGAGAAATAAAAAATAAAATGTATAAGGTACTTTACACAAATGTATTGTAAGACGCTGCACTGGGTCTGTACAATGGTGATCCATGCTGTTACCCAGCTTACAGAGCTAAGAACAGTATAGTTTCAAGGCTGTCAGCACAAAAATGTATCCAAATGAGGTTCCTTTGTTGAATCTCTGAAAGGAGCAAATGTGTCCACATATCCCATTCGTGTAGGCTCCTACACGGTTTCAATATCCCCACTATGTTAATTTTAGGATTTTTAGTGTTCAGCAAGCATGTTTGCACAGTGCGCCACATAGCTTACTGGGTTCTCGCGAGCATACTACCCATGTGACAGAGATGATGTAACCATATTCAATTAATAATATATTTTTGTATAAGCTATGTTGCATGGCACTGCATTCAGAGCCGTGCTGTGCATTAAAGTAGGGCCTTTAAATCAGGTCTCTTACATCCTAGGCAGGTGAACAGCATCATAATTAGCCAGTCACACATGGTGGACCTACAGCAGAACTGTATAAAGTATGCCCGCACCCTACATTGTAATTTTCTATCAATACTCTGAACCATTGCCATAGAGGCTTGGAAATTGTAATTGACATAATGCTAGGAGCTGCTGCATCTTTCCTACATCTGTATCTGATAGATGCTCAAGTCAGTGCTGCTGCTGCTGACAATAGGCCTAGGCTGAGAAGGAGAAGTGTGTTCAGGCCCAGGGTAACCTTCCAGAAGCTACATGAGCTGAAGATTGTAGAGTGCTACAGGGTGGACAAGGATATATTACAAGAACTCAATGAGGTCTGCCACCCTCAACTCAGAAACAGAGCTAATAGAGGGGAACCTATCCTAGTGGTAACTAAATTATGTGTAGCCCTTAGGATACTAGCTAAAGGTATCTTTCTGGGGACTGATGGGGGTGTCACAGGCATCTGCATCCAAGATACTCCACCGATTCCTGGATGCTATGCTCCCACATAACAGTGAGCGCATATAGTTTCCCCTAGACCCTGAGGTGAGGGCCAGCAATATGCAACACTTCTACCATGTGGCAGACTATCCTGAAGTACTGGGTGTCATAGATTGCACTCATGTACACATCAAGGCCCAACCTGGTGAGGAGGGTAGAATCTATGTTAACCGCAAGGGATACATACCACTCCTTCAACTGCCAAGTCGTATGCAATGCCCAAGGGATTATCTTGAATGTGTGTCCTGGCAACTCTGGCAGTTATCACGACTCCCATATCTGGCACACATCACAGCTGTACCAGATGTTTCTTAGTGGGGGCATCCCACAGGGCCATTTACTGGGGGATGCTGGCTACGCCCTAGAACCGTGGATGATGACACATATCAGGAATGCACACACACCTACAGGAGAACACTATAATGAGGCACACACACAAACTAGGAGCATCATAGAGCATGTGTTTGGGCATCTGAAGTCCCGGTTCCAGTGCCTTGATATATCTGGTGAAGCCCTGCAGTATACTCCAGCCACATGTGCACAGATATTCACAGTATGTGCTATGCTACACAATATAATCATGCAGAATCAGCTGCAGCAGGATCAGCAAAGGGAAGGGATACACAGCTCCACATCAATGCCTAGTTCACCATAGCCACAGTCACAGGAGCACACAGAGGAAGAACCCTCTGCTGATGTCCCTGAAGGCAGACACAGGTGTGCTCAGTATGCCCTGGCTTTGGCTAAGAGACAACAAATAGCGCATTAACTGACAACTTAGTGACCTAGGGACTAAAACCTTACTCCTGCTCACATACAGCTATGAAAACTGATGCCAGCCAAATCACACATTCTGTACCTATCCATGTATTAATTGTGCACTGCTTGCATCAGACAGAGTCAGTCCTGAACTACAGGTGAGTCAACTGGTGCACTTGCAAGGTAAGTCCATAATCTACACAGTAGTATATCGGATTGTTAGGTTATGTCATTGTAGCTATGGGCCAGGTAAATTATGCAGGCAACTATACTGGGCTATTTGGAAAGAAATAACATCCACATGGTGCTACAGACACCCATTACATTGACATGTCACCATTTGTAGTTGGTAGGCCTCATACATGGAAAATTCATGCACTCCTACTGCAACAGGTTATTGGTACTTCATTCAAGGGACATGTTAAAAAGTGAGTTCAAATGATAGACTAGCGTGTGTCTTAGTAGACCATAGGTTTTTTTACTGCCCCCCCTCAAAACAGCAGTGTCTCCTTGTAACTGCCATAATTTTAAATCATCTATGCTATATGAGAATTTCGCACAGTTAGTATTGCATACAGCATCAGATCAGTAATGTACAATTTGAACTTACATATTATGTGTTAGTTAACTGAGAATTGCAAAGTACACATTTATGCAGGTGATGGTGTGGTGAATGATCTTTGGTTTATCAAGCAGCCTCTGTGGTTCAAAGGGCTATGGCAGGTAGCTTATGTGATGGTGTTCAGGGTTCTAATCCATAGGTCTCCAGATATTGGCATGTTAAGGAGTAATGCACATCATTTTATAAACTATGACTATATGTGTGTGCTATACTAGTATTAACCTATTGCACATATCACTGATACATTTGTGTCTGTGCTGCATAGCCAAGACCTATTTAAAGAGTGATAGGTAATATTTAAGTAGTTAGTATCACAATTGTAAAGGCTGGAACTTGAAACAATATATCAGCATGCATATGTTGAAAACAGATCCAAGTTCCACTTGCAATATGATGTACTATGACCATAGAATAACAGCAAAGAATGAAAAACTGTTCTGTGATGTAATTTATAGAGATTTATCAGGGCCATTGACAAAACACTAATCAATAAACTAGAACAACTAGGCATTGATGCACTCTTGATAAGATGGATAGCTGCATGGCTTACATATAGGACATGGTAAGTATCATACAGCAGTTGGACAACTGGAATAATTGTTACAGCCAGGGTGTCCCACAGGGCACTATCCTAGGCCCAAACTTGTTCAGATTTCTCTTTAGACTTATTCATTTAATTTGAGTTGTTCTATAGTCTATATGCAGATGACTTGAAATTGGGTATACTGATTACAGAGTTACAGATGGGGAATGTCTGCTAAATAACTTGACTAAATTGATCATTTGATCATAGGCATATAATATGCTGTTAAATATACCATAAATTAAGCATATGAGATTTGGAAGACATAAATAGAAAGGTGAATATTACTTACAGCACACAGTCATTGAAATTGTAGATTCCGTTATGGACCTGAGTATATAGGTACAGCTAGCTGTGGACTGGAGTCGGTTTATGGAACATTAAGTCTGTGATGTAAGCAATGCATCGCCCATTTGCGCACTGCTTAGCAATGCACAAACAAGTGGAAAATGCCACTGCACATGCCCATATACTTAGTTAAGCACAACACAAATCTGTTGCTTCTCAAGCAGTTTTTGTTTAAATATTTATATATATATTTGTATATTATTTTATATATCTATATATATATATATATATATATATATATATATATATATATATATATATATATATATGCATATATGTGTGTATTTCTGTAATGCCCTACATACCCAGATCATGGAGAGTAAAGCTGCAGTATGACACTTATAATGTTGGATGAAGGACCAATAAGAAGGGCTCAATGTTAGATAACACACTTAAAAAATGTGGAAGTGCACAGAATAACATATATTGCACTTGGAGGACTATCTGAAGTTCAGAGTTCTGGCAGTCTTCTCTCACATCATGTGTAAATGATGCCACATTTGACAGCAAACCACAATTTTGTGTGAAACACACATAAGTATGAGTCAAACCTGTGTACTTGCTGCAAACATCTGGACAGTACGGAGTCATACCCATGTCACCCTATTACATGTGGAAACCTTGAAAATATATGGCATTGTATATGAATACATAAATATATTGTCAAGCCATTGTGTTTTTATTTATGGCAACAACAACACCCACATTCACTGCAGCCTCCTACGACTGCTGGATTTCAAAACACATACATCAACAACTGAACAGGGTGTGTATTGTGTTATGTTGTGTGCACACTCACTGACAGGGCTAATTTAGCTTTGCCAAAGGCTTGCCCAGCAAAATGCAAACAGACACATATGCCCAAAACTGGTGCTGTTGTTACATAGCAAGGTTGCAAAACTGTTTTCTGACTGTTATGCTGCTACCTGTAGATGACAGTAAGATGCAATGTGACTCTGTAGGCCTCCCAAGCTGTTCAACACAGGCCTTGCTTATGCTCTCTAGGATTACTTCACCTGCAGTTATTTGCAAAACAGACTTGAGCTGTGGCACATGCGTAAAGTTCTGTCATCTGTAGTGTGTAAGATTAGGTAGGTAATGCCCACTTGCTCTGTGTGTGTGTGTGTGTGTGTGTGTGTGTGTGTGTGTGTGTGTGTGTGTGTGTGTGTGTGTGTGTGTGTTCAAAGCTGGCATTGTTTTGCATTTTTTTGACTCATGCAGTTGATGTAAGCCTCCAACATCTCATCCTCCACAAGGCCTGCTGATGTCATCTACTATAAGACTACCTAGAGCCGTGATAGTATTAGACATAAGCTGTGGCATGTGTGATAAGTATGGTGAACTGTAGTGTGTATGACTATATAGACAGGAGTTCTTATTTCACTTCAGCCAACTTGCTGTGCGTGGATGTATATATCCCCGCAAAGAGCAGGTGTGCATACCACACTGACTTCAAAGCTGGCATTGTTTTTCACTTTTTGGCTCATGCAGTTGATGTAGGCCTCCAAGCTCTCATCGTCCACAAGGTCTGCTGATGCCATCTACAATAAGACTACCTAAAGCCACATTAATATTAGACTTAAAGCATGGTGCGTGTGATAGGTAGTGCACTCTGTAGTGAATAAGACTCGATAAGTAGGGATTCTAATCTCATCCAGACCACTTGCTGTGTTCGGGTATGTATGTGTAACTACCTCAAACAAAATATGAATCCCACACTGACTTACAAGCAAACAGGGTTTTGCACTGTTTTAGGCCTAGCAGGTGATGCAAGCCTGCAAACTTTTGCCCCCCACCAGGCCTGCTGATGCCATCTACCATAAGACTACCTAAAGCCATATTAATGTCAGGCTTAAGACAGAGCATGTGTGATCAGTACTGTGATCTGTAATGTGTAAGACTAAATAGGTAGGGTTTCTAATTTCACTCCAGCTCATTTTTTTTTTGTTTTTGGGTGTGTAAAGATAGGTGAAGGCTGCCAGCCTAGCCAGATAGAATTTTGTAGATAATTCTGTCATTTGTAAATATTAATGTAAGCCATAGGCTTGTTCTCTTAAATGTGAAAAGACTGCATTGGATATTGAACTGCAAAAATGTAACAACAGTACACTCTGCTGTAAGAAAGTTAAGTCAAGCATTTCATGACTGTCTTTGATGTCAAAATTCTGAGCCAATATGTCTAGAGAAAGGCATCCTGCCTATTGATTTAAGACCAGAGTTAATGGCTAGAATTTGCATATATAAATGTCCTTTATTGCTCTGGTTTCTGACCAGGTGTAAAGAATGTAAATGTAGTTTCTGCTAGCCTGGGAACACCAGAGAAGTGTGAAGAATGATGTCATGTGAAGCAGCTCTGTGTTATCAATTTAAAGAGAGGGAATCAAAGAGTTCAGAGCATTTTGTCTTGAGAACATCCAACATCACCAGCACTGTCTTGCTCTTTATGTAAGTTTATTTTAGATCTGTGTTTTCTCTTAGATATAGCTAGGAAATAGGATGATTAGACTAGTTTGTTTTTCTGTGATGTCAGAACTTTTGCTACTGTATTATTTCAAGCATTTCTCTGTGATCTTTGAAGTCTTGACTAGCACTATGTAGTAAAAAGTATTGACTTTTGTTTTTATTATTTATTATTAAATATTTTTAAACCTTTCAACTGTGGCTGTTTTATGTAGAATTAATTTAAGCTCTAGAGTACATTGCATGCATATAGTGATACTGTACCAAGTCACTCTAATAAGCTTTGACTGTTCAGTCACACTTACCATTTAGATAATAATAATATTACACAGTAATAACTGGGCACCATTTTAAGGGCCTTTGTGTAGCTGATAACTATTAGTGGGTGGTGGCAGCTGGTACTACCTTTTAGACTGGGCAGAAAAGGGGCACAGCTGGAGAACCTGTGCCAGCCTTCCCCAGGAGTGTCTGTGTGGTTGTATAAACTCTTATCTCAAAGTGTGTGTTGTTCAACTACTTGGGCAGGGACATGAAGCACTGGTTGGACAGAGAGGGTGCTGGAGGTTTTAGCTTGCCCACTAGGCTGAGATCTGGACCCTATAGCTGTGCCAGTGGGGTGTCTGATTGGGGACCTGGAGAGAAAGGGAGAAACCATCTCCAGACTGACTGTGATCTCTGTGTGCTCTTAAGGGAAATTGTACCTTACTGTATGTGTATTTATTATCCTTTCCCTATATGGATGCCCCTCACCGGTGTTAGTGGTGAGGATTGTGGCCTCTCTATTGCTGGGTCAGTGCATGGGTGACACAGTATGTGTATGTGTAACTACCTCAAAAGAAATATGAATCCCACACTGACTTGCAAACAAATATAGTTTTGCACTGATTTGGTCCTAGCAGGTGATGCAGGCCTCCAAACTCTTGAACCCCTACCAGGCCTGCTGATGTCATCTACCATAAGACTACCTAAAGCCATATTAATGTCAGACTTAAGCCGTGATGCATAGAATAAGTACTGTGATCTGTAGTGTGTAAGACAAGATAAGTAGGGGTTCCAATCTTACAGCAGCAAGCTTGGTGGTCTATATTATAACATCGAAGTCTAAAAACTTTGAATGTTATAATATCAAACCCAGTAGAGCGAACGCTTGAAATAGCGAAGCTGCAGAACACCGAATACTTTCCTAGGGAAAGTATTCAGTGGGTCGCTTTTGCAGCTTCGCTATTTCCTCAACTGTGGAGTGAAGGTTATGGACCGGGTTAAGGTAAGTGTGCGAATGAAGGTGAGTGTGCAATTGGGCATGGGTTAGGTGAGTTAGGGTTAGGGCGCGGGTCAGGTAAATGTGCGATTGTGTGGATGTGAGAGTTAGGGTGTGGTAGGTGAGTTAGGGTTAGGGAGCGGGTAAGATGAGTGTGCGATAGTTAGGGACCTTAGGGTTAGGCTTGGGTTAAGGTAAGTGGTTAGCTAGTGGTGTATGTCTGGTTTAGTGTAGGGTTTTGTGAAGTGTATGTGTGTGGATTATTTATTTTGGTGTGCTTGAGTTGTGTGCATGTTTGTCAGAACAGCAGTTTTTTTTCCCTGGGAAAAAATTTGCTATTCTGACTTCGGGTTTCTGGTGTTTCGATTGAATGGGTTCAATATTATAACATTCAAAGTTTTTAGACTTCAATGTTATAAGATAGACCCCAAGCTTGGTGTGTGTGCTGTGCAGTTTTCTGCATAAACAAATACGTACTGGTACTATTCTCATTGCAGCCAAGTTTGTGTATGCTAGAGCATTTTACATCTGCCTATGGGATCATAGGCTCATTGGAATTTACTTGGCCAATGGCCTTAGTTCCCTTAAAATCATATCCAAGTTGTTACTTTTATGTACACGATCAGCATCTATTGCCCCTGTCCAAGGAGGGCCCAGTTGGAACTGCCATGGCGAAATTATGGTCACCTATCCAATCATACTGATTACATCTAAAGAGGGCCAATGATGTGCTCTGTTTGACATGATGTGGAAGTCTGTTCCAAAGGTGTGTTAAACTATTGTAGACAATTCTCTCCTTCCATGAGGATGTATTAATGTCATATGCCAGGTTATGGTCTATACAGCCAGTAACCCCTGCACCATTTGACTACGGATATGCAGCCTTTCAATACAGCAGGGTCAGAGACTGGATCGTATGCAGCCACCTCTGAGTATTCTGTTTGTCACACACTAAAGTGATGGTGATATTAGATGATCACCATGGATAGATGCTGAAGACCTGAATTCCCCCTGTGAGGAAACTATGTGCTCTCTTCAACTGCCTCAAAGTGCTTGGAAAGGTACATACCAAAAGGGCCATTGCACTCAACTATTGGTTTGCAGAGGGAATAGGACATAGAAATTATGATGTCTACTATTTCTGGATGAAATTCCCCTCACTTATTACATGGGCATGATAGAAAGCCCTTTTTTACCACTGCGGAGACATGGTGATCTAAGGTAAGTTAGCTGTCAACCTGTGTTCCCAGGTCTCCCACCTCTGAGTATGTATATCAGGTTTTACTACTGATGTGGTACTTAGCAGAAACATCACTGTTATCGAAAGCAATAATAATACATATATTTGCATTACTTCTAACTCAATTACTTTGGCAACAATCATTTGTTAAAGTAAGACCCTTGTGTATGATGTTGACATACTTTGGAGATTCAATGACTGCTCCCAGTCTACAGGCATCAGCAAACCTTGTCAGCCACAGACATGTACTTTATGCCTGTACTTGGGAGAAATGGATTCCAAACAGTACAGGACCCATGACTAAACCTTGTGGAACACCACTGGTTAGATCTCGACTATTGGAGGCAGATTCTGCTTTTTTGACTATATGACCTCTATCACTGAGGCAGTGAATGACCCTTCTAATGATATAAGGATCAATGCCTACTGGATGCATTTGTCAATGATGGCTGAGTGGGGGATAGTATAAAAATGCTTTGGCTAAGTCCAGGTAGGCTGTATGCACAGACTTCCCCTCATCCTGGTCATAGGTGACTGTTTCAAAGACTTCCACCTGGTTTAACACGTATGATCTCCCTTTGACAAATCCAAACTGGGTAGGGTCAACTGTGTGGAGATTACCTATATCTTTCTTGATATGGTCCGTAATGATTTGCCCCATGGATTTGCAGATATGGCTAGTCAGGATAATAAGTATAAAGTTTCTGGGGTCAGAGGACACACCACCTCTGTGCAAGTGGATAACGGTGGCTGTTTCCATTCAGCTAGGAAAAAGCTGGTGGTTACACTATGATTGCAAATAGTTCCCAATGGTGTTAGTACTCCATGCTGGAGGCCATGTAGGACTCAGCCTGTGATGTTATCATGTCCCTTAGATGCTGCGTTTTTGTCCACTGAGAGACCATTTACAACCTGCTCTAGATGGTAGGGATGTCATGGGGTACTTGTGGTGGGGGCAGGGGAGTGATGGTTTTACAGAACCTGTTGGCCAATATGTTAGCTATGTTGACAGGCTCTGTATATGAGGTATCATTAACCATGAGTTCGGCACACATGTGGGCCTTTCCTTTTGGGTTACAGATGTAACTATATAATGTCTTGTGGTTGTTCTTTATGGAGGAGGCTAATTTGGATGCATACTTTGTTTTGGAGTACTCCACAACTACACTAATTTGCTAACTTAAGCTGAGGAGGGAGTGTTTCCAGTTTAGGGGGCTCCCTCTCCCCTACCCTTAGACAGCAACATCTTCCTATTGTTGTAAAGCCTGTTGCTGGCAGTTGTCCACCAGGCAGGTTTGCTTCACCATGAGGAGCTTGTTGTGCTCATGTCAGGTATAGTCAAGTCAGTGCAGTCATACAGGTGAATGTATAATGCATTGGTGTAGATCTTGGCATAGTTGCCAGTTTCATCTGAGGGAGGAGGTGCAGTGAAGCTATTTATACCAATCCATAGGGGGTTATAATCTGGCTTGGTGAATGTCTTTAGTGTAGTTGCTGCAAGGGGGGGGGGGGTTGTCAGGCATGATACCTACTTTGAGTAAGACTGATTTGAGATCAGATCTCATGGGGGATGACCTCACAGTGGAGGTGCTACAGTGTTTGCCCATATTGGTAAGCACCCAATCAAGTATGTTAGCTCTGCTAGTGGGGTTGTCAGCCAGCTGGTCCAGGCTATTGGAGATAATGACATTGAGTAACCTTTGGACAAGTGAGTTTGAGCATGATTAATCTACCCATTTGGTGGGTAGTAAAAGTCACCCCAAACCATTGTGTTCAGATGTATCTTGATAGAGTCATGCAGATACAAATAAGCAGACTGAGGGGCTACTGTAGCTGGCAATGACTTGAATAGGTGCCCTACAAACAGTCAGCAGCACCTGAAGTGTATCCATGGAATCATACTGTATAACCAATGTGGGTGTGTATGTATTCTTAATGAATATTTCTATGCTGCCAACATTAGCCTGCATTCCTACAGTTTGAGGTCTGCACGTGTGGAAAGAGGTATAGGCTAATATGTCTGTGGTGGTCACCACAGCCTTGAACTAGGTGTCTGTGACTGCACAAACATCGGTATGTTCCAAGATGTGGACAGCTTTCAGTGAGTGTAGTTTCCTGTTGATGGTCCTAGCTTTTAGCAGCATAACCTCGAGGTTGTTTGTACATGGGGTGTTTACATTGGAACATTTGTCCTTGAGACACCACCTAAAAAGGGCACTATGGTGGTGGCAGTAGCATTGCCAGTATTCAAAATCCCAGGGGTGACAGATGAAGAACAACTGTGGCAAACCATTGAGGTCTGTGGAGCATGTCATCCCAGGTTGACAGATAGTGGATCCCCTTAGACTGCCACCAGATGCTAAGCCTATTAATGAAGTCAGTCATGTTCTGTTTGTATTGAGGCATCTTCCTAACTGAAGATAAAATGCAGCTGATGTCTGTCATGAGACAGTGTGGAGAGGTACATGTCAAGTCTTACAAAAGAACATGAACTATGATGTAGTTATAATAGTACCTGTTGTTGACAGATTTGACTTTTTGTGAACTATGCCATATCCTGGCACCTCACAGATAGCTGACCGTGACCCTTACCTTATCTAGCCTGGTGCGGAGACATCAATGTGACTCATGATATAATCACTTATGACTGATATGTTTGCATTTGCGTTTTGCGGTAAGGGTTTGACCAGTGAGAGAGTAGTGCATTAGCTATTAGGCTTACTGTGTTCTGCAGAGGCAGTATTATGTGTAGCATGCTTGCTTTGCTGTTTGTGAGGTGTCTGGTGATTAGGTATGTTACTGGTATGGACCTCTGCATATGTAGGTATGTGTGATGTGGATTTGGGTGGAGTAGGAGGTGAAGTGGCCATGTTGGCACCCCACTCATTGTCATATGTACTGTCAAGTGTGTGAGAGAGCATGGATGCAAGGTTTTTAATGTAAATGCATCTAGCACACATTGTGTTTGTGTGGAGTAGGAGTACAGGTTTGAGGACGCTGTCCACATCTCTGCAACAGTCAGGGAGAATGTCATTAGCAATAGATTATTGCTTGTGTATATGTCATAACAGGCCATGGTTAGGCAATGGCCTGACAGATGCTTATGTGTAACATTTTATTACATTTATGGTGTCATCCTAAGGGAAAACAGTACCTGACAGTGTGGAATGGCATGGTAGATTGAGCACACTGTTTTGCCAGGTTTATTGCACTTGAATGCGCCATAATCTTGTTATTAGGCATGGTCGGAAAAGCATACCTACAAATGTGACAATATTCAGCCCTCACAGTGTAAAGGTCATACTGCTACACCCTTGGGGTGCACAGCCTCAAAGATACTCTCGGTAGGCAGTCTTTGCAGTGAAAGTGTACATGTCCGTGTATGCACAGAAAACATGTCCAACTTTGCTCTCATTACTTTAGCCTTGCAAGTTTACAATGTCTGTCAAACTACCAGACAGCAAAGGCATGTTGTGTGAAATGATGTGGAACACAGTTTAGTATTCTGGGAACTTAAATGCACAGTATGTCATACCTAGGACATGTGGGAGGGACAGAGACATTGCCCAAAGGTGACTACCTGTTTGTAGTAGGCCTCACATCCTTGTCACACAAATCATCACCATTACACTGTTGAAGGTCAAGCTGCATGAATTGATGTGAAACTCTCACCTAACATAAATCACTGCCACTGTGGGGCTTGATGGAACAACCTTGGACATCTGTGTGACCTGAGACATAACCTTATATTGTGATGCAGCTGCTGTGCTCCTAATCATCATCGGGTCAGTACCCTAGTCAAATGCTACGACCCTCAGAACCCAAGGCATACTACAAACGTCAAATGATTGGCCTGTTTGCTAATTAATGCATCTACCTAGAAAAGCTTACAATAAGCCAACAGAGCCTTGCATCATGTGTGACAAGTGTGTGGATCATATATTTAGCATGGTACTAATGTTTTGCTTTTGGTGAGAGACAAATAATACAAGCTTTGTATCCCACCACAGTGAGAAAAATTCAGGCGACTCCCATCTTTGCAGTGTCCTTCATAAGGTAAATGTTCTTTCCCAGTATGTACTGCTTGATTAGTGTGTAACTTCAGAATAACTGCCTAAATATTCCATCCTTAACTTTACAGGATGTACGTATTACTTCACTCTCCAGTGTTTGGCAGCACTCTGTGCAGGACTAGACACCTTGGGTGTCATTTTTCTTGGAAACCATGATGGCATTAACTGCAATACTGACTTGCACACAGGACAACAAGCATGCACTGTCAAGCATTGTTCCCATAGTTGTGGAACAGATACTTGTGACATTGAGTGATATACTCAATACAACTCTGTAATCAATAATAAAGGATCTGTTGCCATGGATATGAGGATTCCCACTGTGATTTTTACTACCCTGGTGGATATGGGCATCCTGAGGCACTGTAGAAATTGCAACATGTTTACCGACAACTGCTTCCTTATCAGACAAAATGATATGGTATGTGAGAAATGTATATATGCAATGACACTGGAGGCAAAGCAGTACATGGTGTACATAACATGTCTTATGCAGACCACATAAAGGCCCTTTCCATATAGTCTGTCCACGTTTACATCACATTATTGAAAGATAAAAATAGCGAACGCTATTTCATCGGCCCCAAAACATCTAAACATGAAAATATCGTACATTTAGAACAGCGAATTTTCCCAAGGAAAAAATCTGCTGCTCCAAAACACATACACACAACACAAGCACATTAAACAAACAGCAACCACACACATACACTTAAATTCCTGCGTCTAACGCTACACTAAACTAAACATACACTACTATCTACCCACTTACCTTAACCCAAACCCTAACCCTAAGGTCCATCACTATCGCACACTCACCTAACCCACGGCCTAACCCTAACTCACTTAAACCGCCCCTAACCCTAAAGTCTGTCACTATTGCACACACGCCTAACCCGCGCCCTAACCCTAACTCAATTAACCACCCCAGCCCTAACGTGCAAACAATTGCACACTTACCTGAACCCAACCCATAACTTTCCACCACAGCGCTAAGAATAACGAAGCCACAGAAATGGCCAACCAAATTCTTTCCCGAGGAATGAATTCCTGTTCTGCAGCTTCGCTATTCTTAGCGTTCACTGATTAGTGTTTAATATCAGAACTTCAAAGTTTTAATACTTCTATGTTTTGATATAGACCTGTCTGTCCCCTACATGCTTTGGATGGGTGGTGTATACCGGAAATACAGGGTGGTGTCAGACTCCACTGTGGACCTTTTGCATACCCACAAAACAAGTAGCACTAGAGTTACTTGTTCTACAGACCTACAGCTTGACAGTGGTATATATATATATATATATATATATATATATATATATATATATATATATATATAGATATAGATATATATATAGGACATGCTGGAGAGACAGGTATGTAACACAGAGCTACACCCTATATAGAACAGGTTCCAAAACCATGTGAAGCACATTTCTGCCCTAATACAAATCAAGTGCAAGTTACACGATTGGATGGGGAACAGGACAATCATGCCCACTTGTGGACCAATGCCTACAATGGACACAGGGAAACTGTGGATGGTTCACCCCCACAACCAAGCTTGTAGATGTTTCAGCTCCCAAAACCCTGCTTACAGTTATCAATGGTATCATACCTTGACAGTGTATAGGGATGCATGACTAGGCTTAAAGGAGTCCTTGTCTTCATTAGTATATTAAACAGATATGAACCTATAATCCCCAGAACATATACTGTGTTACCTTTCTGATGACATTTGTCTTGTGTGCTGACATTCAATTCAATGATCTAATGTTGATGGGTTGATTGTGAATGTGTACCCATAGGTGTGTCCTACACAGTCTTGAAATTGAGACATACAGATTGCCATGTGGCACTTTCATTGTGTGACTACACAGCCACTACAACAGCATCTATTGTAATGTACACATACTGTTATGTTACAGCTATTATAATTGGCAACGTACAAATATGGAAAGTGAACAGTACAAACAGAATGGCAAAAGCAACATTGGATGAAACAATTTCATATTAATGTAGATAGTCACTCTATGCATCAGACAGATAGCCTTCTTTCCCTGCATCCGTGAGAGAGATGAGAAGGATGTGGCACAGGTATCATCACTTGCACAGGGTGCTGTGTGGGAGTAAGAGGCCTAGGATGACCCAATATGTTGGCAAGCTTGTGTGTGAGTCAGGAAGAGATGCAGGCAGAATGGACCATGTTAATGTGGTGTTTGTGTGTAGGTGACCTGAATGTGATATGGGTATGTGAGTGTCTGAGTGTACACAGCCACACTCAGTGCTAGGCCTATGAGTCTTTATGTTGGACATCTGTGAGATGTGCATAGTAGAGCTGACAGTTCATTGTCTCTGCCCGTGAACATGTGAACTGGCTCTGCCAGGAGTTGCACTGGCACCTCCATGCCCAGGGTCAGATGCTATGCTACTACCTGAGGGTGACTGCTGTCTGCTGGGAACGTGTCCTCCACAGGACCACCCAGGACCACAAGCCCATGGCTGGCCACATATTGGTGTGGACAGAACACTCCCCTCTGGAGTGCTGTATGTACTGCTACTACGGGAGCATGATTGTGCATGGCCACATTGACTCTCAGCAAAAGTAGTTGCTGACCTACTTCCATGAGGCCAACACTCAACTCCAACCAGATGTTCCATCTCCAGCAATGTGCATTACAAGAAAGATAGTGTGCGATCTCTCTCAGACCAATGTCTTTCCTCTGCATCAGTGAACCAATCCAGGGTATCAGCAATCTGGTGGAGACAATCATTGATGTCAGATTGCACTGCATTCATAACCCTGAGTATTCATCTGGAGTTCCTTTCTGAATGTGCCTTTTCCTTCATGATGGCCCTAAACATACACCGAGTGACACAAGATGAGACACCTGCAATAGGTGGTGGATAGACTGTAGGCTTCCTATGAGCATCCCTAACAATCTGCCTGTGTGGAACCTCACCAACTGTTTAACTACTTTGTTCAATGTCCCCACCTTCTGAGTGTCCAATGTCTGTGGCCACAGAGGACTGTGTATGCATGGGCATACTGGCTGTGTATGGTGATAGTGAGGGCAGATGAGGAATGTCAACTTCTGTGTCAAATTCAGCCCTTGCAACCCCTAGCTGTGCCTCAGTTTGCCCACCATCATCATCAGAGTCTGAGGAGACACTGACATCAAGTTGTGAATGGGATAAAGACCAACCTCCCTGGTCACCTGTGATATAAAGGGAAAATCATTACATTAATACCGGTACTACTATGCTCTGCAGTACTATTTCACAATATATGTTAAGCTGTATACTACTGCTGTCGCTATTACACACTTGTATAACCCACAACCTCATACTTTAGGACATGAGGACATTATTTTCAAACTGACATGTGTAATCATTTGGAAATAAATGTTCTTTAACTAGGAATCTCATGCGCAAAACATAAATGGTGTACACTGTTGACATTTTGCAAAACTCTGCATTGTTGACAGTTATGGCAATCTGTAATGGCCTGACAATACTGTCAAGTCAATCACTGTGGTCACACCAACAAGGCAAAGGTATGAGTATAAACTGTATGTAGTCTTCTTTCGGCTTTTCCCGGTTAGGGGTCGCCACAGCGGAACTCCGGTCCGCTAATGATTGGCAGTAGATTTTTACGTGCTGGCTTGCCGGGCCTAATGCACAACCTTCAACGAAGGAACGCCCATTCACGCATGTCACCACACAGAAGACGCTCTAACTGAGAATCGAACAGGCAACGTCTAACTGTAAGGCGACAACGCTACCGCAGCACCACCACCACAGTATGAGTATAAACTGTATACAGTCAGAAAATATCTGTACAGTTGGCAATCATGCAGACAGTATATCAATCCAGCCAGCAGGCCTGTGATGACAATTGAGCAAATACAGTGAACTTAATCTACATCTCTGACAAAACAGTTTTGTGCATACCAGCAGCAACAGCACAGCCTCTTTCTATTCCTGACAATCCTGGAATAATGTGAGGGAGAGGTAATGCACACAGCAGCACATGTGACAGTATAACAGGGCTAATACTTCAAAATATCTCACATTTACACTAACTGCTATGTTAAGAGATATGTGGGTCACAAACTGTGCATGAGCTTAAAACTGCAGCTAACCTTCCCCCCAAAACACCCAACAACCAAGTAACACCATGTGCACCCTGACACTCAGACTGCTACAGTATTCCAATGCTGATCCAACTAATCATACCAGGTTGCTTCTCTTGAGCAGAAATGGTTGTTCCTACATCCACACCATATGGGGTGATGGATGCCTGCTGTGTTGCATGGTTCTCCAGGAATTCCTCAGTGGCTGACAGAGGTTGTTCTGCTGCAGGCCCAACACCAGTGACCTGACAATCCCTGGCTATGTCTGCTGCACATCTGCGTGCCATGTTGATCATATCTGTTGCACGGTGTCCAACTGCTCATATGTGCAATTCTGGTGACCCACAGCATTAATGTTGTACACCAGTTCATCCCACAAGGCTGTATACTCTTGCCTATTTGTCCTCCTTCTGGGCAGCAGGACTTGGTGGTGTTGTCTCAAAGCCTTAATAATGAGAACATTTTCTGCCACAGTGAAAGATGGACATTGTCTGGCATGCATGATATTGCCTGAAATACATATAAATGAGAACATGTCAGGAACACATGCTTCAGACTACAGTAAGTGGAGATACAGCAATAAAGGAAGCCTACTGGTATTCCCTGCTTGATTATGCATCTCTTAATCGACAGTGTGCCAAACATACAAAGGTTGTAGAAGCAAGTAGGATAGTAGCAATAGTGACCCACTGCTGTTTGTGGCATGACAGATACTCACATATGACACACAACAAACACAGGAGTCCATTGTATTGTGCCCCATTGCAGGGAAACTGCCACCATAACATATGTATAAACAACAGTGCTAATCAAATGCAGGGCACTGCTATAACTGCTAACAAAAGAAGTATGCAGGAGCCTTGTCCATCCATCCATCCTCAACCCCTTTTCCCATTTTGTACTTGGGGGTCGGGGTGTCACTTCAGCAGCGACAATCATCTCGAGCCAAGGTTAAACCACTGGGTGGCTAGCTATGCCGCAGTAGTTCATTCGTTCCATTCACTCACACATGCACACTCTCACCCATGGCCAATTTTAGAGTGTCCAAGCTACCTAATGCATGTCTTTGGAATGTGAGAGAAAACCAGAGCATATGGAGGAAACCCACATAACCACAGGGAGGAAATGCAGACTCCACACAGAAGGCACCCCAGCTGAGAATAGAACCAGAGAACTTCTTGCTGTGAGGCAACAGCCTGTGTATGTAGTTAATACAGAGCATTAAACCCTTGTTTTACTCTACATCCTCTGTAGGTGTTACACAGCTGCAGATCACTGGCATGTCATCAGAACAGTTCTAAGAAAGGCTTACGGATGTAATCCCCATTCCTCCTAAGTATATTCAAACATATGCATCATGTTCAAAATAAAATTGGTACATACCTGATGGAGTACAAAACTCCTCTGTTGAAAGGTACAGATATATGAGTACTGTGTGAATGAGTTAAGCATACAAACTAACTCTCATACACAGTGATTCCCCTAGCTAGGTGTTTGCGTTTTTAAGATGGGTCTCATTAGCAGCTGATTGCCTCTAATCTAATCTGCAGTTCAGCAATGCTACATGCAGCATACACAGCTGATTTGCAGTATAATCAGCCAATCCCATGCAGATACTCAATAATATATAAGGTCTCAATGTAGATTCCATCCCCTTTCTCACATTTGGGTTGATAACTGCTGGGGTAGGGATTATGTCAGCACAGAGTGAATGTTTATAGCAGCTACTTGTTACTTACAGATTTGTGTGCTACAGGCTGAAGCTGCTGCTGCAGGCAATAGACATTGTTAGAGAGGCTGCAGAATGTGCAGAGCAACAACGCTTACGAGTAACTGTGTAACATGTGTCAGCCTTGGTGTACAGCCAGAGCCTGATTGAGGGAACCCATCCTACTGGAATGTAAGCTATGTGTTTAAGGTAAGTATGTTACCCAAAGGTATCATTAACAGAGTGAAGGGAAACAAGCTTGTTGTATCCTAGAACAAAGTACGAGTACATTAACCAGTATGTCAACCAATCGGATAACTGCCAAATTGTGTGTAATGTCATGGTAGTCATCTGGAACGTGTATCCTGGCAACCGTTGCTTGTAGCACAAGCTCTATATATGTATGTAACATGTGCTGCTATGGTTGTCTGCAATATCACTAGCAAATCATTGTGGTCTGAAGTCTGCTATGACTGGGCCTCATTTGAATTGCATACTTCAAAATCCTCTGGGAATTCATACTGATGTATGCCCTGACATTCTATGCTCATTCTAGTTTTGCAATATGAATAATTTAACTGTAATCCTATCTGTAGGCCTTTGACTGCCATTATTTAGAAGCAGACATTCCATCTGTTCTGCTTTGGGTGGATAAATAGGTGATGAGACAGTTCTACACAGATAATTTATACTGGTGATGTACACAAACATGTCTTTTAAAAGCTAGACACAGCTATATTTGAACCCAGGACCACGTGGACTAAAAATTAATGTTTTCATAGCATTTAATATATTGCGCTACTGAGTCACTGTTATAGTAGGTGTATTTTTACATGTTGTGCATATAATTGCACACTCGCCTGCTGTGTCATACCTCACTAGCACTATTTTATGTGTATGGCTTTATAGTCAAGCATTTCTCTACCAGTGATAGTTACACTCTTATTTTTCCATTACTCATGTAGCAGGTGTACTTTTACATGTTGTTGACATAATTGCACAGGTGCTTGCTGTTAGATACCTCACTTATATCTATTCTCATGTGTATGGCTTTATAGTGATTCATTTCTCTACCAGAGTCGCAGTTACACTCCTATTCTTCCATTAACCTTATAGCTGATTTGAGTGATGTGGCACGATGCGCAGCATCGCTTAAACACACCTAATGATGAGAACCCGACAATTACTATGTTTTGCTTAAAACACCTGTGTTAATTAACAGCTGTGTGCCTTGGTGGTTTGGTTTACTGCACTGCAGGTGTGATGGTCCTGGGTTTAAAATAGGGTGCAGATGTAGTTTTTGAACGTGATTAATATTTTTTCACACACATGTACCAATATAGCACCATCTAGCATAGCTTAGCAATGCCATGTGACATGGGCAAAAAAACTTTAAAGAAATGAAAAATGGGGAGAAAGGACAGTGGTGAAATGGGGTGCATGCAAGGGGAAAAACATAGTGAAAGGAAGGTAGGTAGGTATGGGCAGGAAGGATGTAGGAAAGAACCATTTCTTGTACAGTAACAACTGTGTACTTTAACAGATTCTATTAGCTGAATTTGGACTGTCAGCCCCAGAGAGAGGGGTGAGAACAACATAACATTAGTGCATTGTCAAGCCAAATGGACCGAATTAAGTGTATCCAGTGGACATGTGTGTGAAATGGAGAGCTATGTATGAAATTATTTTTTTTGGAGGGAGAGGTGCCCATATTTTTTAAGGTGAGAGTAGAATGCTGGGGAAGGGACATAGGTATGTGTGGGGGAGGTAAGTTAGGAAGGCGAGGAGGCTTTTGCAGACAGACAAGACAGCAGACAGGGTTGGTGTGTGACACTAGAGGGGGGTGAACACCTTGGTTAGGGAGAGTGTTGCGGAATCCCAGTCCCAAGGACATCAGATACGGTAGCAGTGTGACTCAAGTCCTCACCCATAGAGTTGTCAGCACTGTGCCTTGACTACTCTTTCAGAGTCAGTGGTTGTTGCCAGCACCCGTGGGAGGCTGCCCCCACCAGGATGGACTGCGCGGTCTCCATCTGGTATAGACATGCACCAATAATTTGGCACAGTAGCCCATTCACCATGCCTGGCAGTTCATCACAGGTGAAATAAGCAGCCCCTCCACTTCCACTCCCAGAGGGGGGACCACCCCAGTCTGTGGTGCAGAACTACCTGAAAGAGCAGGTAGTGCATGGGCAGTAGAGGCGGCACCACCAGGCTGCAGCCCAAATGTGTTGGCGCCCAGTGCCATGGAAGGGGGGAGTCAAGCTATGTGGTTCACCTGGAACCAGCCTTTCTTTTTGCTCTGTAGAAAATTAAATATAAACATAAGATAAAAATAAACATAACCAAACAAATGTAATTAATAATATAATAGAAAATAATAATGAAAAATGGAAATAAATAGAAAGGAATATAATGAGGAACGCAACAATAAATAACATAAATGAAAGTATTTTAACAGCAAAGCAATATTAAATTATACATAAGGCCAATATAACAGGTAATTACAAATAATATATTAATATCAAATCATAATAATAAATATAATTATTAAATTAAAAAAGAGAATTGGTGGGGTGAGAGAGAATAAAAGAACAGTAGTAACTTTGCAGATAATATAAGTGCCCAGACTACTACTACTACATACTTCTACATATATAAGATTTCACTTGTGAGAACAGTGACTGCTAATACTGTATAGATGATGTTGCACATACACAGCTCTCAAACTGTTAGCATAGGACATTATGGGCCAAGCCCTACCAAATGGCAGTACAAAATCAAAACTACAGGAAACATTTTTGAAAAATGTGCTCATACATTAGTAGCAAGGTGTTCTGATAACAGATTTGCCATTGAATTGCATTCCAAGTAATGTCATATATTTGCAAATCAAGGACTAGACATATGGGGTGGTAGTCATTACATTCTGCAAAAAGTGTGACATTTGAGAGGTATGTTCATTGTCACTAATTGCAGTATACAGCTGGTCATTTCTCAGTTGGCTGCCATGGGATTAGAACCCACAAGCAGTGACTACAGGAATAATGCGCACTTTATTTGAATATAATGAATTATCAAAGAACTATCTCCTTTAGATCCGCGGTGGTGGTGCTGCGGTAGCATTGTCGCCTCACAGTAAGACGCTGACCGGTTCGAATCTCAGCTAGAGCGTCTTCTGCGTGGAGACATGTGTGACTGGGCGTACCTTCGTTGAAGGTTGTGCATTAGGGCTGGCAACTCAGCACGTAAAAATCAACTGCCAATCATTAGTGGGCTGGAGTTCCGATGTGGCGACCCCTAACCAGGAAAAGCCAAAAGACACAACATCAAAGAACTATCTCCTTTAAACTTTCATTGAGACATGTTGTGTGAAATGGTACATTTACACACATGCATAGCTAGGTCTGGTATCAGATTGGAGCCCACCAGTAGTGACCACAAGATTAATGAGCACTTTATTTGAAAACATTACTTATCAAAGCACCATCTTCTTTTATACTTTATTACTTAATGTCACTTCAGATCTGGCATTTACACACATGTATTATCTATCTAGGAATTCTGTTAACTCACCAGTATACCCTGTTCATTTACTGAATGCTATCTACAGCATATTTCAGAAAAAATTATCAGAACTCAAGCTTGATCCTTAATCTGGGTATTGCACTACATTTATTTCTGACATTTGTTGGTGCATTATTTATTAGTTCATATGTAACAGTTAACTAGTGTCAGATTGGAACACACATGCAGTGAATACAGGAATAATGAACACTTTTTATGAAAACATTAGTTATCAAAGCATCATCTCCTTTTAAAATATGTTGATAATGTTGCTTCAAATCTAGTATTTAGACACATGGATAGCAGTCCAGGACTTCTGTTATCTTACCCTTATACCATGTTCATTTACTGAGTGCAATATACAGCATATTTCAGACAAAATGAGCAGAACACAGGCTTGGACCTTAATATGGGCATTGCACTATGTTTATTTCAGACATTCTTTGGAGCATTCTTTATTCATTCACATGAAACAGTTGGCTGGTGTTAGATTAGAACACACATGCAGTGAATACGGTTATAGTGAACACTTTATTTGAAAATATTACTTATAAAAGCACCATCACCTTTTAAAATGTATTGATTAATGTTACTTCAGCTTTGGCATTTAGATCATGGATAGGTGTCTAGGATTTCTGTTAACACCCATATATCCTGTTCATTTATTGAGTGCAACATACAGAATATTTCAGACAATAAACAAACCAGAACATTGACTCTTAATCTGGGTAGACTACAACATTAGCTGATGGTTGGAAGCTATGCTACACAGTACTAAAGGCTTACTTGCTGTAACTTGCTTTACCATTTCAGATATGTACTGACACATTAATAAAGATGTAGGATGTCCCAAGTATTTCATACCAGACTGTTAGAACTGCAAAGTCTGTATTCACTTTACTGTATTATTAAGTTATGCATTAAGTTATTACTTTGATGATTTTCTTATTTACCACATGCTTGCCTCTTCCTGGCCAGATGCCCATCATGGGACTGCATGTTGCAAGCCCTTTCTTTTGTAGCTGTGGTAAGAGAAGCAAACCATTATGCATAACAGCTTTGCACATATTCAGCTTGTATATTTATACTTTACTGGAAAACATACTTACATATCTGTAGGGTGGGCCCACCTCTGGCATCTTGGACCCAGGTGTCCAAGGTTCCCCCTCTTCCTACACTTCAGGTCATCATAGTGGTGAAGACACTACTCACCAGTGCAGGGAATAGCAGTAGCACTAGTTAGGTCCCTTGCCAAATGAGGCCAGGCCTCAGACTTGCACTCTGAGCTCTCATACTTGCCCTGCAGCAACCAGGGTCCATATCTCTCTACTAGGAGTCCAATAAAAACTTTGGACTCCTGCACACTCCACTTTTGCACCTGAAATCACAGTCCCTCACCAACTACTACAGCCATACCCACAGCCAAGTTCAGGCTCCAAGGAATGATGTGACATTCCTACCTATTGGTCTTTATGTAGGCTGTTTTCTGGCCCTTTCACATCATACTTTAACTTTCAAAAAAGTGCTGCATCACTTAGCATAGCGCAAACTCACAAATCCATTTTTAAGTGAAGCTTAGCAATGCACAGCTTTTCTAACCATTTCTAAATGAAATAATTATATAACTTAAAGTCAACAGATGTTGTTTCAATCACCTGATACAGTTTCACAGCACTATATGTACAAAGCATTACTACCCAGGACTCAGTACACTGTAGGTCATGACTCAACCTATCTAGCTACTGGGATAGTGAAGGGAACTGGAATATCTTCAGATATACTGGGAAGGTGCCTGTAAGTATAGTACAGCTTTGCTGTGTGGGTTTGCACTTTGCTGAGCACAGCAGACTTACAACAATTGAATACATCCAGTTTCTATTTTTAGCTGTGTAGCAGATGTGTACTGCTTAAGTATGCCTTGATACGCCCAGCTAAGCAACATGCTGCATTATGCAAACAAGCACATGTAAAAAAATATTGAATGCATCCAGCTTCTATTTGTAGATGTCTAACAGATGTCTACTGCTTAAGTACATCTCGCTACACCTGGCTAAGCAACGCAATGCATCACGCAAACAAGCACATTAAAAAAAATTATTAACATTGAATGTATCCGGTTTCTATTTTTAGATGTCTAGTGGATGTCTGATGTATATTTGCGCAACCCTAAGCATAACTAAGCAACTTGCTGCACCAAGCAAACAAGCACATAAATGTAATAAAAAAGTTAAATTGCAATTTAATGAAATAAAACATCTGGTACACCTTTTGGTAAAGGTTAACAGGCTGAAAGGTATTGTGCCATGCTTACCAACTGTTCAGAATTTTTCTGGACAGTCCAGAATTAAGGTACAGCCTATAAAGTCACTCTTACATGGATTCCATATATGTGCTGCTGTGTTCTACCTCAGCAGATTGCAGTAATTGATATGGATGGCACGCTGCCGAGAAACAACCATGGCCATGTACACAGATACATTCCATGTAGGCTCTGTACGGAGCCTGCACTGATTTTATTGAATCCTGGGGATTAACTCATTCCCTTCAGTACAGCTCTTTTTACTGTGTACCTTTAATATCCAGTGGGTGTGGCTAGAGCCTTTAGAAAAAAGGAAGTTATCACCTTACAATTTAAACAAGTATTCATATTTTTGGAACCATAAGTGTTACACAAGAACTGTAAATGACAAACTATTCAGGACAAATTAATCTTTACATTGGTAGCATTCATTCTGTTTGATGCTTTAAGCTGGATTTTATAAGCCAAAAAACAGTGAATATTAGTTTTGTAATTTTGTATAAAAGCTTATGATATCTCAGTAACTATTCAAGTAAGACATATACTGCCAGTAAGATTATCTTCATATGACTGTGAGCTTTCATATCAGACTATGAAGTTCTTCCGGTGTTATCTGAATGTTAAGGTATTTAGAGAAAAATGAAAATTATTACAGTACAAATAAGCAGTATGCAAATAATATTCAGCATCTCTTTAGCTGCATTAGGCAGAGATCAAGTATTAACATAACTATGTTTGCCATCATGTATGCTTTAAGATGACATTTTCTGATACCTTGATGTAGCAACATTTTAGAATTATTAATGCAAATATTAACAACCAATATTTGATGCCTAGAAGCGTCATTAGGAGTTAGAAGCAGAAACACCTAGACGCTCACTCAGCTGTAATGAGTTAATATAGATGGGCAATATAATACACATCTCTGACTCAATTTCTAGTAGCATTACTACTGTTCTACAAGCAGTCATGAGCACAAACACTTCATATTATCTAGGGTCATGAAATTACCTTGTTAACTCACAGATGATACTAACTTAGATGATGGTCATCAAATACCAGCACACACATACACACGCATATATATATATATATATATATATATATATATATAAATATAAATATATATATATATATATATATATATATATATATATATATATATGTGTGTGTGTGTATGTGTGTGTGTGTGTGTGTGTGTGTGTGTGTGTGTGTCTTTATGATAACTGATTGAAGTGCAAAATATTGAATCACAGCTTATCAGTGCTAGCAATTTAAACAATCAACTTAAAAAAAAAAACAAAGCATTGAAAACACAAAAGGTTACAAAAAGAAAACAAACAGGTCCCTTTTGTGATCCTTGAACCAAAACCATACTACTAATTTCAGACCTAAGTTGTTTGCACAACCTTACTAATGTGTGCTAACCCTAACCCTAACCCTAACACTAACCTTCCCTTTTTCCTATCCCTAATCCTACACCTTACCTTAGAAAAAACTTTCTGCAACACTGCATCTATATAAGATACTCAGACACATACCTCATACAAGAATATACATTAACACCACCAAATCTTTCCTCTTCCCAAACACTTACTCTAATCTTAACCTGTAAACACTCGTACAAAAACTCCTACACCCAATGCCAAATGTTCAACACTAAGTCTTTCCCACTCCCTAAACCTTACTTTACCCCAAACATGCAAGCGCTCACACAGTCACTCCCACTCCATAATGCTGAAACTTTAGCTATAAATTGAATGTTATTCACATCCATCCAAAACATAAGCATACACACCTACCGCATTCAGTCTTTCTCCTTTTAGCATCTATAGCCAAAATTCTTCACTTAATCATGGCAAAATGTCTTTTTGCTAATGCTGTAAAAAAATCTCTAAAGCCTCATAGAAATATAAATTTTAAGTCTCAGCTACCTCATGCATGGAAACCATAGTTACACTGTGCAAAAACCCTGGAAATCTACCACTCTTTAAAACAGCAGCAACAGAAATTCTTTAGTAATAGATGGCTCTATTGGAAGACACAATGAATTGTCTCTCACAAGGTTGCCAAAGAGAAAGAGTTACAGTGAGTTGTTGTCCAGATGGAAGGATTTCTAACATAATAAGTACCCTCAGGATCCTATCTCCTGACAAATATGACTATAACATAGTTTTAGTCCCTTTGAGAGTGAATAATTTGACGTTAAACCCAGATAGGTATGCAGTTAAGCAGGATAAGTTGATCCTTCAAACAGAACATGTGGTTTAGGTTTACCTGATATGAAGGTATATTTTAGAGCAACACAGTAAATGCTCATATACATAACACAAGCAGAAGGTTATAATTCAGACTGGAAAGGAATGATAATGAAGCAAGGGGGAAGTCCATGAAATAGAGAGAGAGTAGGATTTTGGATGCAGATCCTTAAGGAGAATAATAACAATAAAGTAGCAGAATGTATTCTAAGAACCAAGCCAACCTGAGAATGGAAAAAAGGAGATTTTGTCTAAAGGGGTGATTGCAAGCCGGGGTACAGAAAATTGGCAAGAGGAGGCTGGAATGTACCAGAGAAAACTGGCAGATGGTCCAAGGTACTGGAAGCAAATAACCAGAGAGGGAAAGGTAATAGTGGGATGAAGACATTTGGACTGCAGGCTAAAGACTGCCTTTCCACTCTGGGACTAATAGAGTATAGCCAAAGGGAAAATAATAAGGGGATCTTAAATGAAAGACCTGCTATGGTATAGTTTTTAGTTTTATCCAGGACAGAAGCTGTTCTTTAAAAAAGGATAATTAGAAGTGCATATAAATATTGCTTGATAACAATAAGAATCAATCAGAGGAGATTTGAAAAGACAGTGAAGTGAGACTGGAAAGGTAATTTACAAGAGAGCAATGGGAGTACCTATCTATGGCTCCTAGTTATGCAATAAAGTGCAGAAGGTTTAAGATCATTGGTTGGAAGTGTTTGCATAGGTAGTTTTATACCCCAAGCAGACTTCAAAGAATTTTTTTCTTCAAGTAGATAGCAAATGTTCAAGTATGATGAAGAAGAAACATGTAACTATAAATATGTATTTTATGAGTTTTATTAGTTAGTTTTAAAAATTCCCCACAAAGTGCTCTGTTAGAAATATTGAATGAGCAAGTGGCTGTAACTAAGGAAGTGATTTTTTTTTTGAGCTGGGATATAGGATTTGGATTGCCTAGACATAGCAAGGCCTTATTAAGTTTAATTTTGTTGTGTGCCAAAAAAAGAAATTACTAGAAAATGGAAATCAAAGTCTAAACCAACTGTATTTGAAGTATTAAATTGATAAAATAACTGGAAAATTGATATTTAGAAAAGGGAATGAGTAGATTGCATAGGAATACATGGAAATTGTGGGAACAATACATGTAGAATAGTGTTCAGGAGGGGGAAGGAGTGAGGTTTAAGGGAAGGCATAAATTCAGCAATTTATGTAATGTTGGACTGATGATAGTTACAAAGCAGATATATGTGATGTATTATGTATGTAAATAGAAAAATGTTAATATGGTTTGTATTTTCTGTTACTGCAAGATTGCCTATGTCTTAAGTGATAATTTAATAAGGATGTTTAAAAAACTTTTCACATGTGGTATAAATGAAGGTAAGACACAGGTCCTGAGTGTAATCATTTTTTTTTTTCACTTCAAAAGATGTCTAAATACAAAGAAAATGTAATTGTCTTCAATAATTGATTACATAGATGGTACCATTCCAGGGGGATCCTGTTTGAGATTGTATTGGGTGAGATGAGTAGCAGTCCAGCTTGCTTTGCAAAAGATGGCCTACACCTCACATTCTTAAGCTTTTACATACTGGCTAATTTTGCTGACCCCTAGTACATTTTTAGGCTGAAGCCAATTGATGGACAAACTATCTAAAATAGCCTCAAACCTGGATCACATTAAGGTGGCTCATGTCAGACGTCTAAACGGTACATTGCCTGATGTTGATGCTCTCCTGCATTTGGAAAGCATTCCTGCTTGCATAGTTACTGAGACTTGTAAAGATAGCACGTCATCTATACCTGCTTTTTGTGTTTTTCATGTCTTCAGAACCAATGGCAACTATGTTGGGGCCTTTGTATTTGCAAGGAACATATTATCTCTAGGCAGCTGCTAGGGACCACAAAATGAACTAATTGAACTACAGATTACTCCTGATAGGAGTAATTATCAACTAGTAGCGTGCTACAGGACACATTTCTTGACCCAGATGACCAAGCAATATTCCTCAAGGTCCTAATTGATCTCTCTCTTATCAGAAACTCCATTATTGTTAGTGACTTTAACTTCCCTACAGTAAACTGGGAAACATATACCTCCAATGCAGGATATGCCTAAAGATGCCTAGAGTTAATAAACAAAAGCTCCCTTAAGGAGCTGGTGAACAAACCTACTGGAAAGCACAGCATTCTTGACCTGATTGTTACAAACATGGCTGACACTTGCATTACTCCCTCCTTCAATAGTGAAGTCTAAATACAAATCTGTGAACCTCTCCTTTTAACTCCCAAAACCTTTACAGCATGCCCCATTGGAAGTAAAGATGCTAAAATACCCAAACAACCTACACTATGATGAAATAATCAAAATTCACTTTTGCTTGCACCACCCCTGACCATGACACACTAAAGCTTTACTAAGGAATTCTACATCCATTTAGAAAACTGCACAAAGCTAGTAGCCCCTACCAGAACCAAGTATCATAAGAATTTCAAAAATACTCTACCTGATGGTCCATTGCCAGAAATAAACTCTACAGCAAAAAGAAATAACTCCAGATACCCTAGTCTCAGGAAAAATATCACAAGAATTATAAGAAAAAATGTAAAGCATTATCAGGCAGACTGAAGAAGCCTGTGATCATAGACTGGTCTTTAAAGCAAAAGATAATTATAAAGCCTTCTGTAACTAGATTAGAAAACTAAAAACGATGATCTTCATTGCTTTAAACTTATTCAAAATGATACCTCCAAATTTAACCCAATAGACAATTTCAACACCCTTGCAAAGAAATTAAGTGCCAAATTCACCCCTCAAGACTTTTATCCAAAGCCTTAAAATACTTGTACCCCTTACTCCCCCAATCATTTCTAAGGATCATTTATTGAAAGTGCTAATCAAGACTAAAAATACTTTGAGCATGACAACTGCCAATATACTTGGGTACTTAATTAATGCAGTTAAACCTGCCCTTGAAGGCCCACTGCTTAAACTGTTTAACCTAAGTTTAGCTACTGATTTTGTCCCCAGTGAGTTGTGCACTGTAGTGGTGATACCACTCCCTAATGGTGGTCTTACAATCAATCAAGGTGATTATGGTTCTATCAGGCATACAAGCTTTATCTTCAAAGCCATAGAAAATATTATAAGTTACCTCTAAATTGTCTTATCAAGAATCCTGTTAGACATGACTCATGACACTTTGGCTATTATAAGGGTAAGTCATGTTGATCTAATTCATTACAGCCAGGTGACGCCTGTAGGTGTTTCTGCAGGTACATCCTACTGACACCTCTTGTCATCAAATATCACATCTTCATTAATAATTTCAAAACCATGCTACATTTATTTATTTATTTTACTTATTTGACATTTGGTAACCAGGATAGTCTGACTGGAAAGAGATTGTCCATTTTCAGTGGAGACCTGGTGATAAAAGCTCCACAAATAGACAGAAAACTGCAATAACATACCAAAGTTACAAATGAAGATAAGTTGACATTTCAGATAAAAATACTTAAATTGGTAAAGTATATTGCATCAAAGTTAAAACTTAATAATTAAGCAACAAGACAGGTAGCTCTGATGGTGCAGCGGTTAGTGTTGTTGCCTCACAACAAGAGGTTCCCTGATTTAATCCTCAGCTAGGGTGCCTTCTGTGCAGAGTCTGTATGTCCTCCCTTTGGTTGTGTTGGTTTCCACTGGGTGCTCTGGTTTCTGCCCACATTTCAAAGACATGTAGTAGGTGGATTGGACACTCTAATTGGCCATAGCTGTATGTGTAAGTGAGTGGTAGAGATGAATTGCCACAGCAGGGCTAGCCACCTGGTGGTGCAAACCTTGGCTTGAGATGATTGGCACTGTTCAAGTGACACCTTGACCCCATGTGCAAAATGGGAAAAAGGGGTTGAGGATGTATGTATATGTATATATATATATATATATATATATATATATATATATATATATATATATATGGGTCTAGGACTATTCACTGAAAGCACATTTCACTGAAATACATTTGACTGTGCACAATTCACTGAAAGCTCAATTCACAGAAAACACAATTCACTGAAAGTTATATATGGCCTTTTCCCCACTGTACTGCAACCCTGGTGTTAGAATATATAGTAAGGGGGTGTGGGGGGCACTGCCCCCCCACATTGGGGGGGGTGGGGTGCATAGGCCGCCACCTATTTTAAATATTTTCAACTATACACATGGATACTTGCAATTTCAATAAATTACTCTTTTCTAAACTTAATATATATCCAAACTATGTGGGGGGGCTATGCCACCCACACCCCCAATTGGGGGTGGTGCCCCCCCTTACTATATATTCTAACTCCAGGGTCACCCTACAGTGGGGAAAAGGCCATATATAACTTTCAGTGAAATGTGTTTCAGTAAATTGAGTTTTCAGTGAATTGTGCTTTCAGTGATTTGTGCACAGTCATTTGACTTTGAGTGAAATGTGCTTTCAGTGAATAGTCCTAGACCCATAAATATATATATATATATATATATATATATGTATATACACACACATATATATATATATATATATATATATATATATGTGTGTGTGTGTGTGTGTGTGTGTGTGTATATAATGTATATGTGTGTATATATATATATATATACACACACATATCTATATATATATATATATATATATATATATATATATATGTGTGTGTGTGTGTGTGTGTGTGTGTGTGTGTGTGTGTGTGTGTATAATGTATATATACATACACAAAACTTTAGGTTAAAGATGCTAGATGGAATTCGAATGGTTAAAGAATTAAGTTAGTAGCTGAGATGAAAAGGGTATAAGGTTAAAACATAGGTTTTGGAGTGGTTGAGGTATAGTTTGAGGTATAGAAGACAAAACAACTAGGTGGGAGAAGAACGTGAGTATATCCAGGATTTTGAAAGATGTTCCTTAATGAGGACCTTGAAGGATTAGTAATGAGAGACTTGACTGGTAGATACTGGCAGGCTATTCCAGGTCTTGGTTACACAGTAAGAGTAGAGCGAGAGTCCATTTGACCTTAGTGGTTTGTAAATAGATAAAAGTTGTTCGTGAGAGGAGCATAGTTCCCTCTGTTGAGTATAGTGTTGTAGTAGAGCAGAGGTGGCTGGTGAGAGTAAGGGATTGTAAAGCATTTTATGAGTTAGCAGTAGCTGATTCATGATAAATTGATGTGGAAATTCAAGCCAGTTTATGGTTTTAATGGAAAGACAGTTGTGTGACTTGTAAGGTTGTCCTGTAGCAAATGTTATGATTTTGTTGGTAACACTGATTTAATTTGTTTTCAAGAGAGGAATTTAGATTAGTTAGAATAGGGGAGTCATATCGAAGGGATGGTAAGAGGTAAGCTGGGACAAGTTTAGCTTTAGAAGAGTTAGGAATTGTTTAGCCCTATATAACATGCCTCATTTTTGGTTGGATAGTTTGATGTTATCATTTATGTGCAGATCAAATTTGAGATTGTCATCGATTATGACATTTAATAGTTTAAAATGAAGAACAGCTATAATTTCTGTATTGTTTAATGATGTTATTTTAAAGTTTAGTTTGTCTACACAATCTTGTTTGGGAAAAAAATAATAGGAGTTTTGTCTTCTTGGGATTTACTAAGAGTTGGTTGTTGGTAAGCCAGTTCTAGATGGAGTTAAAGACTTCTGTTAAGGTTTGCGTTGAGTAGGGTTGTTGGAGCAGCAGATTAGAGTAGTCATTAGCATATTGTATAAGAGTAGCTTGTTTGGATGCAGATGAAAGATTGTTAATGAATATGTTAAACAAGAGAGAGCCCGGTGGAATGCTAGTGCTGACAGGTTAATAAGGGGATTGAGTGGAGTCCCCTTTAACAAATTGGTGTCTATTAGCTAAATAATTGGAGAGCTATAATATGGTATTGTCAGCAGAGGCAATGAGAGAAAGTTGTGATGAGTGTTTAGGCTGAGAAACAGTATCAAAAGCTTTAGAAAGAAAACAAGGAAGAGGGTTGAGACAAAATCAGCCCTAGCATTGCTTTATTAACTGCATCAGTGAAGGTTAAGAGAGCTGTAGTGGTATTATGTGCAGGTTGGAATCCATGCTGAGAGGGAGAGAGATGTTTATGTTCATTTAAGTGATTAAGGAGTTGTTTCTGGATACACTTTTTGAAAATTTTGAATAGCGGTAACAATATAGTAATAGGTTTTCAGTTAGATAGTTCCATTGAATTCCCACCCTTGTGAAGTGGAATAATAAAGAACGTTTTCCAAAGGGCAGGGACATAAGCTTCAATCACTGCTCTGTTGGTGAGTATAGTGATGGGGTAGGCTACAGAACCAGCAGCAATTTTTAGAAATTTGTTGGGGAGATTATCAGAGGAAGAAGAGCAGGGTTTGAGATTAATAAAGAGGTTTTTAATGAGTGATGTAAGAACAGGTTTGAGGGAGATAGGAGACTGAGAGGGGGTGGGGAGATAGAAGTGTAGGAGAAGTTTGTTATGGCTGCAATGCTTTCTATGAAATGTGTATTAACTTGGGAGGCAATATCAGTATTGGTATTATTGGTAGAAGGTTGTGGCATAGAATTTGTGCAGGCTGGAGTATGTTTTGGATACTTTCCTTGAATATCATACAACTGGATTTGCTGCTATATTGAGGGTCTGAGTAATACAGTTTTACTTTTATCTTTAGTTATATGTTTTTTGGCTAGATTTTGCAGTTATCTATAGTGTAATAAGTTAGTAAGAGATTCATTTATCATGTAAGTTTTCCAGGCTTTTTCTCTGTTACACATACATGCAAAGTATTAAAAGATTTTATCCTAAAGCTTACACAATGGTAAACACAACTGTGTCAATATTCGACCTCTGTTTAGTGCAGGTAAATAGATATTAATTGCTATTCATTTAATTTTATTGACTGTCATACATTCATGTTTTTCTAAATATCTGGGCCACCAAATAGCACAGGCAGAACTGCTTAGCTTCATATGAAAGCCCTCAGCAAGATGGACACAATTTTATTGAAAGTATGTGTGTAACTTAAGTGGTTGCTGAGATATTGTAAGGTGTTTACAAAATATTACAAATGCATTAGTTACTCTGTTTACTGAGACTTATAAAATCCAGTTTAAGACCTAGAACCTAAAGAATGCTACCACTATATAAAATACATTGTACTGAAAACTTTACCATATAGACTTCTTTAGTAACTTCTATGATTCCAGAGATATGAACATTTGTTTGAAATGGGAGGTCATAATTTGATTCTAGCAAAAAGCCTAGGCTCTGCACACTGGAAGGTATTGTGCAGACATCCAGAGCTGTCTTGGATGGAATGAGTTAAAATGGTAAAACTTCTTTGAAAGAGTTATGAGCCTGTAGATGGTGGCCATGAGATTGAGATGGCATATTTTGACCTGGCCAATGCTGTCAACACCATTCAGAATCAGCATCATACAGAAGCTAAATGCCTTTATATTTGGCCCATATTTGTTAAAATGGATAGCAAACTGGCTGAGAGACAGAACCCAATCAGTGTGAGTTGAACGGATGCTCATTAGAATATGTAAAAATGACCAGAGGTTTGTCTCAGGGTTTGGTGCTGGGGCCCCTTCTTTTTGGCCTTTACTTCTCTGATCTCCAAGCAAAGAGTTAGGATTTCTGGCAATAAAGGTTGCAGACAACTAGCAAACTATTGGCTGTTATTAAATCACTCTCTGACACCCAAAGTTTCCCTGGTAAACACTTGGTCTAGTAAAAATGGGCTCAAATTAAATGCTAAAAAAGTGTTGTATTGTCACTTTTGAATGACAACCCCTCCATTCATCATACTGTATAAGCAACACACCTCTACAAAATGAAAACATAGAGACGTAAGAACCTGGGTTGATAATTCCCTATCTTTTGACCATCATATGATAATAATTGTCAGGAAACCATTTTATTTAAAACATTTACTTACAAAAGAAATATCTTCAAGACCTAACAAGATAAACACTCCCTTAACCCTTACACTTAGCATTTATTAGATCAGTTATTGAGTAAAATGTCTTCTTTGGGATGTATCTTACAGGAAAAAAATGGCACGGACTGTTTTATTCAAGGTAAGCGCTTTCAGCTAAGCAAATGCCCAGCCTTCATCAGACAAAAGTCACTCCACACAGCTCTATTTTATATATAGTTCACATTCATTAATCGTTAATAAACCAATCACTGTCATGAATCAATTTAAAATGGTTACACCTATAATCATCATATTATAAAACCTTCCTTTCTTAATCTTTTTAGTCAGTGTCAAACAAATGTTTACTCAAGAAGCACCTATTCATACAAAAAAAAGATATAAAGTGTATATAATACAACAAAGTTACAAGCTACATTAAAAAACCACTCAATAGCATAAAAAACTGAATGCTTAAGGATAGTAAAATAATTAAATATATTATTCAAAGAGAAGCTGTCTCACATTAAAGTTGCTATAAAATGCTATACAAATTGCCAAATAGCATTTACCTAAGAAGAGCTTTAAGTTTAAGCACACGCTTTATGGATGCAAAATCATTTAACCCTGGGGGGAGATGAGCATATGTTCTAATTTGCTAAAATAACTCTTGCTCTTCCAGATACAACTGCCAGGGTCCTCCTCTTATATCATTTCTAACCTGGTACAACACACAAAATCCAAAACAATGATCCAGGAAATCTAAAATGTGCCTAGTAAGTGCATTTGTGAGGTCCTTCCTACCTATGGCATACAGGTGTTCATAAATTCTTTTCTTTATTTTTCTCTCTGTTTTGCCTATATAGAAGGAAGGACATTTCTCACATAAAGCTACATATATTACTCCCTGTGTATCACAGTTGCAATTACCCTTGATAAAATAATTTTTCCTGTTAATGTACACTTTCTTATCATTGTGAATAAATTTACATTGTGGGCACATATCACCTTTTCGCATACCCTTTATTTTATCTTTTGGTTTATCTACGACCATTTCAACAAGGTTTTTGAGGTTAATACCCCTTCGATATGTGTATTTTGGAAATGTACCCAAAACCTTAACTAGAACTCTGTCTTCTAGTATGATGCTCCAATTCTTAGCCACTACTTCCCTTATAAATTTAAAGTCCACACTGTATGTGAACAAAAAGTTAATTCTAGGGTGAACAGGGGAATCCGTATTCATGATGTCATTATTAGCTCTACCCATCAAACCTCCACCCAACAAAGGCTTAAAATGCCCAGTGGTCCTTTTGCCCTGAACTTCCTGCAACATCCCCACAATAAGACTGTCAGGATACCCTCTACTCAGAAACATTTTACTGATATTGTCACATTCCTCAATGAAATCAGTGTCATCTGAGATCATTCTGGCAGCCCTGACAAGTTGCCCCTTCACTACACTCCTTTTTTGATGGAAGGGGTGACAACTAGAAAAATGGAGATAACTATTTGAATGGGTTGGCTTTCTGTAAATTAAAGATATAAGAGGAGGACCCTGGCAGTTGTATCTGGAAGAGCAAGAGTTATTTTGGCAAATTAGAACATGTGCTCATCTCCCCCCAGGGTTAAATGATTTTGCATCCATAAAGTGTGTGCTTAAACTTAAAGCTCTTCTTAGGTAAATGCTATTTGGCAATTTGTATAGCATTTTATAGCAACTTTAATGTGAGGCAGCTTCTCTTTGAATAATATATTTAATTATTTTACTTATTTTTACTATTTTTAAGCATTCAGTTTTTTATGGTATTGAGTGTTTTTTTAATGTAGCTTGTAACTTTGTTGTATTATATACACTTTATATCTGTTTTTTTGTATGAATAGGTGCTTCTTGAGTAAACATTTGTTTGACACTGACTAAAAAGATTAAGAAAGGAAGGTTTTATAATATGATGATTATAGGTGTAACCATTTTAAATTGATTCATGACAGCGATTGGTTTATTAACAATTAATGAATGTGAACTACTTTTTTTTATATAAAAATAGAGCTGTGTGGAGTGACTTTTGTCTGATGAAGGCTTGGCATTTGCTTAGCTGAAAGCGCTTACCTTGAATAAAACAGTTCGTGCCGTTTTTATCCAGCTTGGTTCTGCTTTCCAGTTTTGTTTTGGTTTTTGTTTTAAACAGTTTGAGTGTATATTAGTTTGTTTTGTAATGGCTAGTGGAAATACAGAAGCTGGAATGGAGAGAGGGCATAATGGGACTAATTCACAGCTGTTATTCTTGCAAGACAAGGAGCGAGAAGTTATTCTTACCAATAATTCAAATGAAGAGAATGCTTTAGGAAATTTGACCACTCTAGTCAACTTGCTTTTAAATAGAGTGGAAGCGTTATCGCAAAAGGTGGAATTGTGTACTCAAGGGAACCATGCTGACTCAGTTGCAGTTTCCAGAGGTAATTCTGAAATGACCGGTTTCCCTGCAGTGCGTCTGGTGAATCAGCGTACTTTCCAACAAGTTAATAATGCTAACGCATCTTCTGGGCAGCCAAATTGTAGTGGTAACATCAGGAGATGTAGTGGAGAGGTTTCGTACGGTCCAGTTAATGAGTTATCGGAAAACGTTAATGAAGTTAATAATGCTGCTGCTCTACCTACAATGGCTAACTTCTTGGGTAAAAAAGATTTTTTTCAAGTATCTAATGATTCAGAGGGGACAGCCATGAACAGTGAGCGGTCGGTGAGTAACTTTGTTGACAGATTGAATACTTTTGATCACAAATTGTTTCGTTGTAAAAAATTGCAACTAGAAGTTGCTTACTTGCAGGAATGTATCACAAAGAAAGTTGTGCCTAAGGGCTTATGCCAGTGGCGTTATCCTGCAGGTTTGCTATGCAATTCTGTTTTCCATCAAGAACGTTTAACCCTCTTTGATAAACAGGGTTTTGAATTTTTGCTGTCTTTAATTCATTTTTATGGAACTGAGATTATTGGTCTCAAAGAGGAACTTGAAGTTTTGGAGTCTAGCTTGGTGCAAGACAATGATTTTTTGAGATATAAATATGACTATCGGAGAATTTTCTCAAGTATTGAAGCTTCTATTTCTAAACTGGTTCTTAACAAAAAACGTAAAATGGACAGAGACTTGTCAGATTATGCAAACAATAAAGCTTACCCCCCTCCCCCTTTGGTAGTACAGAGTTCACCTATGGGAGGTGAAAAGTCTAAAAATTCTACTACTTCAGATACTAATAATGTTAATCAAGAACAAACGCCTGTGCGCAGAAGTGAATGTATTAGGGGCCAAAATAATTCAACTAATGCACATGGTCAAAACCAAAATCAGGAATTTGCTCATATTGATAATGAGCAGGGTTTTCCCAGGGACAGAAACATCCAGGACAACAATACCAGATTGAACAAGAGGGGTCAAACATAGAGAAAGAGAAAAGGAAACCAACGGAGGAGATGACATATCCTTTAGAGATAGGATCTGAGATCCTTACAACCCAACGTAGTGACTTTAAGATATATAATTACACTGTTTTAACTGTTGAGCAACCCCTGATTGACTTTTTTTCAAAAGGTTTGTCGTTCATTCCAGATAAAAGGAGTGATCTTGTAAAAACACTTATAGATCTTAAACTGTATGTCCATAAGCTGAATTTGGCTGTGTCTTTGGGAAATACACCTGCATTTCTTAATTCTTTTAGAGTGTCAAGTGTATTCAACCCACCTCTGCATTCTGGGTTGAATATTTTTGAAAAACTATGTGACATTGATTCTAGGGCTGGACTTAATAATAACATACAGGATTTGAGAATAAGAAGTAACATATCCAAACATGAATTAGATTTCATCTCACTTCTTAATGAATGTAATGTTAGAGTCATGAAACCAGATAAGGGTGGGGGTCTGGTTTTCATGGACGAATATGTGTATGAAAACAAAATGCTTATGCATTTACAATCTGATACATATTTGAGATCCAGTCTTAATGAAGTGCATGTAGCCTATAAGAAAATCAGGGGAGTGTTGGATGATCTCTTTCTAGAGGGTAGTATTGATTGTAACACGTTTCACTATTTGTCCATGCCAGCACCAAAGGTTCCTACCATTTTTGGCACACCCAAAATTCACAAAAATCTAATTGATCCCCCTTTAAGGCCCATAGTGGACGGATGGGGTTCTATTACTTATGCTTTGCCAAGTATATTGATGGTATCCTTAAACCATACATCCAGGGGGAACCTCAGATCTGTAAAGATTCCTGGGATTTTTTGGAGAATTTTAATAAAATTGAATACCATTCGGATGTGATCTTTTTGGTGGTAGATGTTAAAGATCTTTATACAGTTATACCTCACCAATTAGGTATTGACTGGACAAGAAATTTCATGTTAGCTAAAAAAGCCACCAATATACAGATGTACCTAGTGGAAACTCTACTAGATGTAGTGTTATCAAACAACTCTCTGGTTTTTAAAGACCAGTTTTTTTCTCCAAAATATAGGAATTGCCATGGGGTCACCCTGTGGGTGTAGTTTTGCTAATAGCGTTATGGCGTTTTGGGAACATAACTGGCTGTTCAATAGTGAACTGTACCAACAACATGTCACTTGGTATACTAGATACCAAGATGACATGTGTTTTATCTGGAAGGGCCCGCAAAATCTTATCCCTGAGTTTATTGACAATATTTCTGGAATGATTGACTTTCTAGAATTTACGTATTCCATAGGAGTTGATGAAATGAACTTTTTGGATGTTAAAATCTGTAAGGACAAAACTAATAATAAATTTAAGTCTTTAATTTACAGAAAGCCAACCCATTCAAATAGTTATCTCCATTTTACTAGTTGTCACCCCTTCCATCAAAAAAGGAGTGTAGTGAAGGGGTAATTTGTCAGGGCTGCCAGAATGATCTCAGATGACACTGATTTCATTGAGGAATGTGACAATATCAGTAAAATGTTTCTGAGTAGAGGGTATCCTGACAGTCTTATTGTGGGGACGTTGCAGGAAGTTCAGGGCAAAAGGACCACTGGGCATTTTATGCCTTTGTTGGGTGGAGGTTTGATGGGTAAAGCTAATAATGACATCATGAATACGGATTCCCCTGTTCACCCTAGAATTAACTTTTTGTTCACATACAGTGTGGACTTTAAACTTATAAAGGAAGTAGTGGCTAAGAATTGGAGCATCATACTAGAAGACAGAGTTCTAGTTAAGGTTTTGGGTACATTTCCAAAATACACATATCGAAGGGGTATTAACCTTAAAAACCTTGTTGAAATGGTCGTAGATAAACCAAAAGATAAAATAAAGGGTATGCGAAAATGTGGTATGTGCCCATAATGTACATTTATTCACAATGATAAGAAAGTGTACATTAACAGGAAAAATTATTTTATCAAGGGTAATTACAACTGCGATACACAGGGAGTAATATATGTAGCTTTATGTGAGAAATGTCCTTCCTTCTATATAGGCAAAACAGAGAGAAAAATAAAGAAAAGAATTTATGAACACCTGTATGCCATAGGTAGGAAGGACCTCACAAATGCACTTGCTAGGCACATTTTAGATTTCCCGGATCATTGTTTTGTATTTTGTGTGTTGTACCAGGTTAGAAATGATATAAGAGGAGGACCCTGGCAGTTGTATCTGGAAGAGCAAGAGTTATTTTGGCAAATTAGAACATGTGCTCATCTCCCCCCAGGGTTAAATGATTTTGCATCCATAAAGTGTGTGCTTAAACTTAAAGCTCTTCTTAGGTAAATGCTATTTGGCAATTTGTATAGCATTTTATAACAACTTTAATGTGAGACAGCTTCTCTTTGAATAATATATTTAATTATTTTACTATCCTTAAGCATTCAGTTTTTTATGCTATTGAGTGTTTTTTTAATGTAGCTTGTAACTTTGTTGTATTATATACACTTTATATCTGTTTTTTTTTGCATGAATAGGTGCTTCTTGAGTAAACATTTGTTTGACTCTAACTAAAAAGATTAAGAAAGGAAGGTTTTATAATATGATGATTATAGGTGTAGCCATTTTAAATTGATTCATGACAGTGATTGGTTTATTAACGATTAATGAATGTGAACTACTTTTTTATATAAAAATAGAGCTGTGTGGAGTGACTTTTGTCTGATGAAGGCTGGGCATTTGCTTAGCTGAAAGCGCTTACCTTGAATAAAACAGTCCGTGTCGTTTTTATTCAGCTTGGTTCTGCTTTCCAGTTTTGTTTTGGTTTTTGTTTTAAACAGTTTGAGTGTATATTTATTTGTATGTATCTTACAGGCTTAAAGTCCCTGAGCTATCAAGAGAGTCAGGAAGCTCTATCTCTTTATTGATTGTCTTGATGTCTTTTGAAGGGAGATCTCTGTTTTGTTTACTGTACATTAAGTCTTGGACCTCTTGTATCTCTGCAAGTTCAATGGCTCAACCTGAAGTGGAACAAAAGCTCCTAAATCTTTACAAATAAATCTATTTGTTTATTTTATTTTTATTTATTTTACATTTGTCAACCAGGAAGTTCCAACTGGACCAGGTCCATTTACAGCAGAGGCCCGGGGAGAAAAGCTCTGGCATTTAGTTTAACAAATGATATAGCAAAATAAGGAGTAAGAAATAAAAAATAAACAATAACAAGAAAGATAACAATAAAGAGAAAAATGATAAAAACAGAATAATAATAATAATTTATACAGTGCTGTGCAATCATCGTGAGAAGAAATACATCATACATTTCCAGCAGACAACAGTTAGACATTCACATTTACAATTAATATGCAGGTGCACACTGTTGTGCCTAAGGAGAGGACAGGTGTAACAGAGGAACTGGCTGAGTTTTTGACTATAGAGGGTTAGGTGAGTAGTTAGAAAGTTGGAAAGTGAAAGGGGGAGATGGAAGCAGTGAGGGTAAGATTTAAGTGATGCAAGTGATTTAAGTGATAAATAAATAATATGTGGTGCATGGTTATGTTTACAAGGGTTAATTATCAAAATGTCACTAGTAAAAAAATCCCGTTCATAACACCGACAAAAAAAGTGAAAGTAAAAATATATATCAGGTCACAATGTTGAATCTGCTGAACGAATTCAGCAGATCCGATGTTGTCGCCAAACAGATCACATGATGTCCATATAGGAGCTTAGGAAAATGAAATTTATAAACCTCACACCACATTTTTGCAGGGGGCAAGACCCCCTGCACCCTCCTATGGGGAGCTGCGCCCTCCACAACCCCTGCTAACTATACATTCCAACTCTAAGATCACACTACAGTAAGGAATAGGATGTATGTCCCAAACCGCACTGTACCGTGACCCATGTGCAGTATGTGCATTCACTGACATGAACTTTGATACACAAGAGATGCTCACCAACATGGAAAATTGAACATCTATCTCTTGATTTTCTGTCTACAGAGTATCTCCGTTCATCATTTTGATAGTAAACTGTTTGTAAGTCAGTGTCTCCCAAACCTCTGGAATAAATTACCCTTGCAGATTAAGCAGTACGACTCACTATGTTCCTTAACATATAACCTAGATTACCAAATGGATATTGACAAATTTACTTGGGGATTCACTGCAGCTGAACATCTTGGAAAAACATGGTGCAGTTTAAGGGGGGGTACTGGCAAGATATAAACAGTAAAAAGACTAAATGGCATCAGGCTATCAATGAAATCTGTGACAAAGTACATTCATTTGGTCAGATTTCAATACATTTCACTCTGTCAACCAATGAGTATTTAACAGAGTGAATATCATTCATGTGTGCATATATATATATATATATATATATATATATATATATATATATATATATATGGTTTACTATTACAGTATGGAAATAACTTTGACTGAATTGCGTTACATTGAAGGTATAGTTTCGAAGTGTATGAAAAGTGAAAGTAAACTTATCGAATCTGGCATCCAGATATCCAAATGGAAAATACAGTTTAACAGTCACATATTTAAAACAGTGAATACTGAACACTTAGTATTAACATGGTTCAAAGTGGGGTGTAATATTGCTTTGATATTTGACATTGTATTTTGACAGTAAGCTTAAACGGGCAAAGTCATTTCCGTGTTGCAATAGTAAACATATGTACCTATATTATACATATATATATATATATATATATATATATATATATATATATATATATATATATATATATAAAATTTATTTATTTGCAGTTGGTTTACCAGGATAGTCCATTGGGCCAAGAAGAACCCATTTTCAATGGAGTTCTGAGGAGAAAAGCTACAAAAAACAAGACAAATTACAAAGTTTTTGGTTATAGCAAGTAACAGAAATATTAGTAAAAAGAAAAAAACAAAAGTACAATCAAAGTTTTGGTTATACTAACTACAGAAGTGCAAGTAAAACAGTGCATTATAAAGATACATTTTCTTAGGCAAAGAGTCAAAGTTGTGAATTTTGAGTAGATATTTACAAATGGATTGGTTCCTACTAAACCAATGTATAAGATAGGGGATTGAGGTACCTGAGATGTCAGAGGTGTAGAGAGGAGAAGAGATTATGTGGGTTGGGAGCAGGAACATTCCCACTGAGATATAAGGTGTGAGTGAAGTGAGTTTTTAAAGGAGGAGAGGTTTGTGGTGGTACGGATAGATGGTGGTAGGGATTTCCATTGATGTGCAAGGGCAAAGGATATGATATTTTTGCCTGGGGGTTCAGTAAGTTTATACAGTTCTATTAAGTTTTGATAGTTAGATCTTAAGAGTCTTTCAGGAAGGTGCATTTTAAAAGTTGAGGATAGGGAGGGACAGAGGGAGGGGCCGAAAATTAGTTTGTGTGTATGAATAAGTTGAATATAGGTGAGATAATTGGGTTGTTCTAATCAATTTAATTTTTGAAGGGCTACACAGTGATGGGTAGAAGACTTGTGGCTTGTGGCAAATTTGGCAATTTTATTTTAGCAAGAAGCGAGTTTTGTCTTAAGAGAGGATTGTAGGTTTGTTAGGAGTGCAGTACCATAAAGAAGAGAGTGGATGAGAAATGTGGTAGAGAGAATGAACGTAGTAGAAGGAGTGAGGTAGCAATTGCGGCGGTAGAGCATACCAAGTTTCTGGTGGGGGTTTTTTATATTTATTTGTAGGTGGGAGTTGAATTTGAGCTGGTCATCGATATGGAGACCTAGTAGTTTGGACTCAGATACTAATTCAAGAGATGTGTTGTTCTGGCTTTTGACGGAGAATGAGTTTTTATCTATACTGGATGTTTTAGAAGGGGAAATAATAGTTTAGTTTTTGAGGTATTTAGTGCTAGGTGATTGTCTAACATCTATTGTTCAGTGGTAGAAAAAGCATCTTGTGTTAGCTTTTGAGTGTGGAGATGGAGGTGCCAGAACAGATTATAGTTGAATCATCACCATATTGGATAAGTTTAGTGTTGGGGATTGAGCAGAAGAAATAATTTATGAATTTATTGACGAGCAGAGGACCCAGTATGGAGCCCTCTGGGACACCAGTGGGGGTGTTGAGGAAGGAGGAGGTGGCTTTTTCCATTTGACTGCTTACTGTCTATTTGAAATGTAACTGTTGAACCAAATGAGAGAGGAAAGGGATAGGTTTAGATTAGAGAGTTTAGCTAGGAGAAGGTTGTGAGCTATGGTACTGAAGGCCTTAGAGAGGTCATGTAGGAGGGTGGATACAGTACAGCCAAAGTCACAGGCTTTGTTGAATATTTCCAGAAAGGAAAGAAGGGCAGTGGTAGTGCTGTGGCCAGGTTTAAATCCATGTTGTGTAAGTGATTGTCTGTAAAATAGGGTAGAAGTTGTAGATGGATACATTTTTCAAGAAGTTTAGAGATGGGAGACAGAATGGTGATAGGGTGGAAGTTTGTGATATTATTATTGTTGGCCCCTTTATGCAGGGGTATGATGAAGGCCTTTTTCCATATTTGGGGAACGCAGCTGTTTTAGAAGTTTAAGAAAGTTATATTGAAGTAGGTAATGGCATTTTTTAGGGGTAAAGTTTTTAGAGTGCTCCAGTTTATTGATTTTAGGGTGTTAGAAGAAGTATTGGGATTGAAGTTTTTTAGGTAGTGAGTGGAGATATAGTTATGAGATAACTATAAGGGGGAAGGAAGACAGCAAGCAAAAGTGGGGAGGCGGTCATTGAGGATATCAGGAAGTGTGCCACTATCAGAAAAATAATGAGGGTGAGAGACTAAGATCCAGTCTAGGGTACTACCACTGGAGCAATCCTTGGAAGGTCTGGTTGTGGAGTTGATAAGTTGGGGGAAATTATAATGGTTAATATTTAGTGGGTTTGTGAGGGACTGAATGGAGGACCAGTTAATTTTTCTGTCACTCAGAATTATAGTTTCATTGCTAATATTGGTGGAAAGCCAGGAGAGGATATATATATATATATATATATATATATATATATATATATATATATATATATATATATATATATATACATATATATATATATATATATATATATATATATATATATATATATATATATATATATATATATATATATATATAAAGCCAGGACAGGAGATATATATACATACATATATATATATATATATATATATATATATATATATATATATATATATATATATATATATATATATATATGGTCTACTTTTCTTTGTCTAAACCACATAATTTCTAAAAATAAAAGAACAACCCCCTTTATGCGAAAGTGTACTTAAATGAAAGTGCACTTTTGTGAATACTGGTTCACCGAACAGGTAATAAAAAACTAAAAAGGGAAGCACTACAAAGGCAGTTTTGCAGGGGGGCAAGCCCCTCTGCACTCCCCACAGCCCTGCTTCTTTAAATATGTTAACTCTGAGATTGCACTACAGTGTGGAGAGAGGTATATTCCCTTTTCCCCACTATAGAGTGCTTCAGTCCTGCACTGTTTCCTTTTTTGTTTTTATTACATGTTCAGTGAACTGGTATTTGTGAAAGTGCACTTTTGTTTAAGTGCACTTTCACGTAAATGGGGTCTTACTTTTCTTTTTTGAAATAATGTGGTTTTGACAAAGAAAAGTAGACCTATATATATATATATATATATATATATATATATATATATATATATATATATACAAAACTAGAACCAAACAGGAATGTACTGCTGAAAAAATAGAGTATGAATGCAACCACAAGCAGCACTGAGACCACGGCCAGGGCAGGTTTGTTTCACTACCACTTCTCAACACAAAAGTTTGTTTGTTTGTTGCAACACCTACAGGTGCTTGCTTTCGATTGTACTCCACATGCAAAAAAGCTCAGCAAGACACTTGGTTGAGCAGCCAAAATGTTTCAAATGTATTGTCTTCCCAAGCACAGCGTATATAATCGCCTATACTTGAATATCAGCAAGTGTAGTTCACCTTCGTTACCATAGACGACAACTGCATTCATTAAAACCATCAAGTATTTATTCACTTCGAACAATAACTTAAAAATAAAAACAAAAATAAAAAACAAACAGGAGAAAGGATAAGTGCTTTCACGTCTCCTCAATAACCCTTCATCAGATCCATGTGTACTGTGCAGTTAGTGCCTGTTTAAAAATTGCTCTCTACCAATAGAGTGCTAGATAATGGGTGATGTCACAT